>NC_081538.1:28573092-28675592 GCF_030273125.1 Centropristis striata | reverse complement strand
TTTTTGCCTCTGTGCACACAGGGATGTCTCCGTCCAAATTTGGCCTGAGCTTGGCTCCGCTCCCCGTTTAATAAAAACCAAAAGCTACGCACGGATAGAGAGAACTGCAGGACGGATGGATGAATGGCTGGATGTGGGCGGGAGGGTGTGTGAGACATCATCGGGCTTTAATATGTGCTCTTCCTCTCATATCCTTGCTTGTTTTAATATGAATAGCTACTTGTGCAGGGGAATGAATTCATAGCTGCACTAGCAGCGTTATTGGCTGCAGCGCTGAGTGGCAGCCTCCATATGTGCACAGGATATAATAATATAATAATAATAAACCCCTGCGAGAGGTAGCAAATAAAAACAACAGGGATAAAGGTACATCATATCATCACCTGCTTCTGAGGAGATTTACCCTCCCCACCCCCCCTTTCTTTTGCATTCTCCTCCATGATTTTTTCCCCCTGCACCCTCTCTTCATCTCCTCTCACTCCTTCTGTTGTCGTTCACTCTAACAAGCACACGTTTTCATCATGTCAACCTCTGGAGATCCCTCTCCATCCCAACGGGGAGTTGGAGCAGCGCGGGGCTTTCATCTGCCCTCCTTTATTTAAGTCATTTTGTGTCTTTTTTTGGTTATTTTGTATCTTTTTTAAGTCATTTTGCTTCTTTTTTTTCGTCAGTTTGTGTCTTTTTTCAGGCATTTTGTGTCTTCTTGTGTCTTTTTCTGGTCATTTTGTGTCTTTTTTTAGTCATTTTGTGTCTTTCTGTGTCTTTTTTGGTCATTTTGTGTCTTTTTTTGGTCATTTTGTGTCTTTTTTTAGTCATTTTGTATCTTTCTGTGTCTTTTTTGGTCATTTTGTGTCTTTTTTTAGTCATGTTGTGTCTTTTTGTGTATTTTTTTGGTCATTGTGTCTTTTTGTGTCTTTTTTGGCAATTTTATGTCTTTTTGTGTCTTTTTTGGATCATTTTGTGTCTTTTTGGGTCATTTTGTGTCTTTTTGGGTCATTTTGTGTCTTTATTAAGGCATTTTGTGTCTTTTTTGGTCATTTTGTGTCTTTTGTTAGTCATTTTGGGCCCTTTTGTGTCTCTTTTTTTGTCATTTCGTGTCTTTTTTTGGTCATTTTGTGTCTTTTTTCAGTCATTTTGTGTCTTTATTAAGACATTTTGTGTCTTTTTTGGCCCATTTTGTGTCTTTTTTTGGTCATGTTGTGTCTTTTTTTGGCCATTTTTGGTGTCTTATTTTGGTGATGATTTCAAAGTTCTGTTAAAGTCCCCCTCTTCATCTCCTCTCACTTCTTCTGTTGTCGTTCACCCTAACAAGCACACGTTTTCATCATGTCAACCTCTTGAGATCCCTCTCCATCCCAACGGGGAGTTGGAGCAGCGCGGGGCTTTTATCTGCCCCCCACTCTCTCTTTTTCCCTATTTATTCACCTCTTCTCCCCTCTATCACTTGTCCTTCTGTCACACTACAAAAGGCAACATGTAGCAACAGCCAGATACAAACTGACATATTTTCAAAGTCACTCTCACAGCCCAAATGTATCATTTCCTCCTGGTTTGTTAATGTTTTTTAAAGAGTCTTGTTCCTGCTCCAGCTGTGCTCGCTGTGCTGAACGTCAGCTGCTGCCAAGTGCAGCAAGAAAAATATATTCAGGTGTTCTTGTGACCCATTCCACTATTTTCATTGTCAAATTAAATTCCCAGACTTCCCCAGTGTGCAGGACAACAACTTCATATTGCTCCAGAAATAACATGAATACTGGTGACCTGAACCCAGAGTCCACATTTCATGTTTACGCTTTCATCACTAAAAAAGCAGAAACTTATTATTTTTTTTTTTTTAACTCTATGGAGTCTTATAGGGCTATTTTGTCCATTTTTGAATCCTTTTCATGTCTTTTCGTGTCTTTGTGAGTCATTTTGTGTCTTTTTTTTGGTCATTTGTGTCTTCTGTGGGTTTTTTTTGTTATTCTGTCTTCTCATTTTGTGTCTTTTTTGGTCATCTTGTGTCTGTTGTTGTGTCTTTTTTTAGTTATTTTCTGACTTTTTTTAGTCATTTGTGTCTTTTTTTTGTCATTTTGTGTCTTTTATAGTTATTTTGTGTCTTTTTTGGTCATTTTGTGTCTTCTGTGGGGTTTTTGGTTATTCTGTCTTCTCATTTTGTGTCTTTTTTGGTCATTTGTGTCTTTTATTGTCATTTTGTGTCTTTTTTGGTCATTTTGTGTATTTTTTTGTCATTTTGTGTCTTTTTTTGTACTGCTTTGTTTTTACGGTTTTGGTTGTGATGAAGTCATGCTTTGGCGCTTTTGGAGACTCCAGAGGGTTAAAGGAAGTCAGTTGTTACTATCTTACCTGTATCTTCTGATATTTTTCCTTCAGTCATCAGTGTCCTTATTGAAGTTCTGGACGAGAGATTTCATATTTGAATATCACATAGCAGCAAGCTAACGTGCTAGCAAGCTTTCTAAAGTCCTTTTGAACCCAAATATCCTGATTCAGGTACAGCCCAGGGCACCTGTTTATAACCGCTGTGTATGTTCAAAAAAAGTGTGTGAAATACCGTATTTCCTCAATTTAAAGCCGGGCCCCTATTAATGACCGGCCTCATTTAGTGACCGGGTGTAAAAACTATTTTTAAGTTTAATTGAACCCCAAACAGTTCTCTCTACAAGGCCTAACCTTAAATGACCAAAAAAGACACAAAATGACACAAAATGACCTAAAAAACACACAAAATGACCGAAAAAATACACAAAATGACTAACAAAAGACACAAAATGACACAAAATGACCAAAAAAAGACACAGAATGACTAAAATTGTTCAGCTTAACACACAAGACACAAATAAAATTGACACACCTGTATTTAGAAGTTTGGCCACACGAGTTAGTACTGTAGGTAAATATGGTTGTTTCTCCCGCTGTCCTAGTCATTCTCTGTAAAGTCGAGTCGTTTACGTACGTTCTTCTAGGCTTTTTAGTACTTTAGACATTTTAAATCCTGCTTCAAATGAACATTCAGCGTGCTGTTAATTGTTTGTTTACATCCCAGTACTTCCAATATGGCCGACATCCGGGTAACTGGCTACAATGCGCTGTGTGAAACACTCTAAAAAGTGCCGGTCAGAGCTGCTCTGATTTTCTTTTTTTAATAAAAGCCTCCTTCAAATAATACCCTTCCCCTATTATTAGCCGGGTCCCAAACTGATTTTTTATTAATAGAAGCCCCGGATACTATTTAAGGAAATACGATACTATCAATTTCAGTTAAAGTGGACGCTATATTTTTCAATATTTTCACTGGTTTACCTTGCAGTCAGACAGTCCTGTTTTAAGTCTGTACTGGGGGAACTGAAGCCACTATCTAGACTTCAAAACCACCAGATTCAATTGACTAAAACAGTCATTTTTACCTCACAGAACACTGAAGTTGCTGTTCTACCGCTGCCTTGTTTTAGGGATGTTAAAAATGACTATTATACTGTCAACAGACAGACAGAACATTGGCTGATTAATGAGTGAAACATGTTGCCTGGTGAAAGAGAAGGAGCCTGTTCAGCTTCTAGGGTCGATAAGTCGAGTCTCTGATTGGTGGACAGACTCAACGGAGACATCATGACAGCTGGTGGATGACTCACAACTATTTCAACATGGGAACATTATTCTCATTAATCACAGAACTCATTCAGTGTTCACAAGTCATTTAAAAAGTCTCCAAAAAGTTAACACAGTTTAAAGAGGGATTACAAAGCTTTTTGAACAGAGATCAGACAGTTAGCTTCACGGTTAAACTCAAAGGTGGCGTTTCAGTGATATTTTAAAATAACTGTATGACATTTTTAACTTCTATTGTGTCCAGTAGTTGTGTCAGTATGTCAGATTTTGCTTTTCAGTCTAGTTCAGCATTTGACCGTTAGACAGACTGACGCACACAGCTCAGCTGGAAAAGCTTACATTTCAGGCTATGTTGACTTTAGACTTGACATTAAATTATATTTTCACCTTATTAGGAAAAGCAATAGAAAGCAGACAAGCTTTAATGTAGACCAGGGGTCTCAAACTCAAATTACATGGGGGCCGCTGGAGGCAGTATCAACATGACCAGAAAAAGACACAAAATGACAGAAAAAACTAAATTATTTAAAAAAGACTCAAAATGACAAAAAAAAGACACAAAATGACAAAAAAAAGGCACAAAATTTTAAAAAAGACCCTATCCCTTTAACAGATTAATTCTGTCATTGAGGTAATTTTGTGTCTTTTTTTTAGTAATTTTATGTATTTTTTTGGTCATTTTGCGTCTTTTTTTAGTAATTTTATGTATTTTTTTGGTCATTTTGCGTCTTTCTTGGGTCATTTTGTGTCTTTTTAAAATAATTTTGTGTCTTTTTGGTCATTTTGTGTCTTTTTTGGTCATTTTGTGTCTTTTTTTAGTAATTTTATGTATTTTTTTGGTCATTTTGTGTCTTTTTTTTTTGTAATTTTATGTATTTTTTTGGTCATTTTGTGTCTTTTTTTGTAGTTTTATGTATTTTTTTGGTCATTTTGTGTCTTTTTTAAAATAATTTTGCGTCTTTTTTGGTCATTTTGATACTACCTCCAGCGGCCCCCAGGTAATTTGAGACCCCTGATTTAAACTGATATTGATCTGCAATTTTTTTAAGCTAGCTTCTCCAAACTGGGGGCATACTGACTCTCATACAAGCCCACTCAAAAACATATCACAACAATCCTTTAACAGATTAATTCTGTCGTTGAGGAGGTTACTATGACCCTGAAAACACTTAATTATATCACAGAATGCATCATCTGTAAATCCTGCTGTGACTGGACCCCTCAAGCCTTAAAAATGCTTTTTTGTTTCCTCCGGATGTCAAGTATCTGTACAAGGTAGAGACTTGTCAGTCGCCGAGCAGAAATGAAAAGATAAGAAGCGGAGGGATGGATTGTTTTTGTTTACTGTTTGTCATTGGCTTGAGATGGTTTAATAATGTAAGAAAGGGAGCAGTGAACCTGGGGGCCATGCATTTTACATCTCTTCATGCTTTAATTAAAGCGCTGACTTCAGTGGGACACACAAAAGAGGGCTCATATCTGCACACCCACGCCAAAACACACACACACACACACACACACACAGACACACACACCTTTGACAGCATAATAATTGAGCCTACATCTTGTGAATCTGGGTCACAGCAACGCCGAGCGTACACATCCTTTGATGTGTCATTAGGCTTCTTCTCCACTTCCTCGAATGCAGCAACGCTATTCAGGAAGGAAAATTTCAGGTTGGCCAAGTCATACCAGGAGAATAATTTGGCATCGGTGAATGGTTATTATTATCGGTTTGGATTCTGGATGTGATACAATATCCACGTTGCATCCAAATCTCCCAGAATGGCCGTCCGTGCTGCTTTATCGTTTTTAATCTATATTCATTAAGAAATGCTAACAAGTGTCTTTTTATTCTGTCCTTCTCTTCCCTCATCCAGTGTAATCAGCTGCATTTTAACCTGCACCATCAAGGAACTGATTATACACACTCACACACACACATTATCACACACACACACACACACACACACACACACAATATAGCTGAATCCTCTAATCTCTGCTCCTTTCTTCCTGTTGTAATCAAACATCTTCATTCATAATTGAAGTGGCGATAGCGGGCGGAAAAAAATGAGGAAATTGAGACAAAGTCCGTCGGGTTTCATCGTGATTATGAGTCCTGAGAAAGCATCTAAGTGTGTGTGTGTGTGTGTGTGTGTGTGCTGAAATGTAGCCTCAGGTCAAACAGAGGTAACTAGACACAGCCTCATCAGATGCCAGATGAATTTTCATAGATCTCTACGCTCATTGTTTCACCCCCTAAACAGTCCGACATGCTTATGAATTTTTTTTTTTTCCTCCTTATGATGGTGATGATGATGATGGTGATGATGATGAGAGGAGTCTGGGATCAGAAACGAATTGATATTATTCCGGAATCAATCGCGTAAACACTCATAATTGCCAATTTAATTGCTAACAGAAGAGGAGACATTTAAAAAAACACACAGACACACACACAAAAAAAACATTAACTCAAGTGCCTGGATTATTCCGACTTTGCCCTGTCGCATCAAATTAGTTTAATGACTTTTTTTTTTATTTTTGGTGGGAATCAATTTTTTTTTGCAAAGTATTAAATCATGCCATCTCGCTATTTAATGTCATTTATATGATGATTTGGGATTTTTTTATTTTATTTGTGGAAATGAGTGAATCTATTAGCAGGGTAGGGGGGAAAAAAAAAACAGCTAGCCTGCCTGCAGCTGCCTGGTGAGGCTTCACAACACACACACACAAACACACACACACACGCACACACACACTCTTGTACTTCTATCTTTGTGAGGACCCTCATTGGAACAGTGAATTCCCTTGCAAGGTTAAATAGTTTTGGTTTTTTCATTAGTTTTATTCTTAATTTTCTGCTTATCCTGCTGCCCCCGCGACCCGGCCCCGGATAAGCAGAGGAAAATGGATGGTTGTGAATTTTTGTTTTCAAATTTTGTTAATTTGAATGAGTTTTAAGAGTGAGTTTACTAGTTTTAGTTTAGTATTTATTTTTTGAAATGCTTTTTTGTAATGCGTTTTTTGTTGAGTGGGAGATTAAAAGAGGTCACAGTAAATTTTGCCTTTATTTCCTTTCCTCTGATCCATCTTCATTATGTATGAAAAAAGTTGACAAAGACGAAAACGAAGGACATTTTCACTATAATTTTAGTTAGTTTTGTAACCACACAATACAGTTTCAGTTAATTATCATCATCATGTAACCTTTAACCCTTAAAACAAAGTCTGAAATCTCAAAAAAGCCTTTAAAGAAGTGAGGACCAGCCGAAATGTCCTCACTTTGCAAAAATGTCCTCACTCTGTTGGTTAAAAACGTGTTTTGGTCCTCACTATGTAGGAAGTACAAGAACACACACACATATTCTTGTACTTCTATCTTTGTGAGGGCCCTCATTGGAATAGTTTTAATTTTGTTGTGAATTTTTGTTTTCCAATTCATTTAGTTTTAATGAGTTTTTAGAGTGAGTTTGCTATTTTACGTTTAGT
This sequence comes from Centropristis striata, assembly GCF_030273125.1. NCBI lineage: Eukaryota > Metazoa > Chordata > Actinopteri > Perciformes > Serranidae > Centropristis > Centropristis striata. Next base: position 28,668,485 of record NC_081538.1, on the reverse strand, counting down.
TTTTAGTTTTTTGAAATGCTTTAGTTTTAGTTAAGTTTTTTATTAATTTGAGTTTTTTTGTAATGGGGTATTTGTTGGGTGGGTGATTAAAAGAGGTCACAGTAAATTTTTTACATTATCATGTAACCTTTAACCCTTAAAACAAAGTCTGAAATCCTAAAAAAAAGCCTTTAAAGAAGTGAGGACCGGCCGAAAGGTCCTCACTTTGCAAAAATGTCCTCACTCTGTTGGTTAGAAACGTGTTCTGGTCCTCACTATGTTGGAAGTACAAGAACACACACAAACACACACACACACACACACACACACACACATTCTTGTACTTCCGACTTTGTGAGGACCCTCATTGGAACAATGAATTCCCTTGCAAGGTTATAATAGTTTTGGATTTTTCATTAGTTTTAGTTTTAATTTCGTTGTGAATTTTTGTTTTCAAATGTCCTCACTCTGTTGGTTAAAAACATGTACCAGTCCTCACTATGTAGGAAGTACAAGAACACACACACACACACACACACACACACACACACATACAAGCATCTCGTCAGCGATGGAGAAGATACTGTTGCAGCTTTATCGCTGCATCTGGCTGCTTCTCAGCTCATGATGGCAACTTAACCAGCCGCTGTATCTGCAGCTGAGCTAACACCAGGAAGCAATAACGCTGATATCAAGGTTAAAGGTGCCACATTCTGACAAGCTATGTCATCATTATCAGCCTGTTTCTGTGTGTGTGTGTGTGTGGGGAGAGACACGGGGAGGCTCAAGGTATTTCCTTTCACAAATCCTGCACTGAGACGCAGCAGGCAGAGGCTGTTTGAAACCACCGTGTGATATATAGGGTGTTAGCTTTAGGTTTCTCTTCTAAATCTGCCTAAAGGGCAGAAATACTCCATGATTTTAGCTGTAAGTCAAACCCTGCAATCCTAATATAGCCAGGGGAAACAACAGCCTCCGCCATAATCAGGCGCCGGCTCGATAAGCCCTCAGAATCTGAAATGCGTTTCACCCCTTCTCCTCCTCCTCTGCCACGAGATTCATTTCACAAATGCAACTCTAAAGAGAGCAAAGGGCTGCACAGAAGGAAGGGAGAGAGAAAAGAGAAAAAAGCATCCATCACTCTGAGGCTCTATCAAATCCATCTGCTGAGGTGTATTATTTGAGACGTACTCCTTATCCTCTCCTTTCAAGTGCGCCTCTTTGCATTTTTTTAGCATGACCAGGTCGTCAAAGGATTAAAGCGCCGGCGGAGCAGCAAACCGGGGACTGTTTAACATCTTAACAGGTAGAGAAAAGGAGATGTAGCTCGGCGTAGAGCTCGTCTGGAGAGGCAGAAGAGGCTGGGCGGAGTGAGGAGAGAGGAGAGGCAGGAGGAGCTGCTGCTCACTGTACACGCAATACTAGCACTGCGTTTAATGTAAACCAGGGGCCTCACACTCACAATACCTGGGGGCCGCTGGAGGCAGGATCACAATGACCAAAAAAAGACAGAAAGTTATTAAAAAAAGACACAAAATTATTTAAAAAAGGACACAAAAAATACAAAAAAAGGACACAAAATTACTAAAGAAAAGACACAAAATGACAGAAAAAAAAGAAATTACTTAAAAAAGACACAAAATTACCAAAAAAAGACACAAAATGACAGAAAAAAAACTAAAATAATTAAAAAAGACACAACATGACCAAAAAGAGAAAAAAAATTACCAAAAAAGACACAAAATTACTAAAAAAAAGACACAAAATGACCAAAAAAAGACACAAAATGACAGAAAAAAACTAAATTACTTAAAAAAGACACAAAAAGACCAAAAAGAGACACAAAATGACCGAAGAAAAAATTACAAAATGATAAAAAAACACCAAATTATTAAAAAAAGACACAAAATGACCAAAAAAGACACAAAATGACTGAAGAAACACCAAATTATTTTTGGGTGTGGAAGGTCCCTTTTATTCCTTTTTTTTGGTAATTTTGTGTCTTTTTTGTGAATTTTGTTTCTTTTTCAAGTAGTCTATTTTTTTTCTGTCATTTTGTGTCTTTTTTGGTCATTTTGTGTCTTTTTTTTGTTTGTAATTTTGTGTCTTTTTTAAGTAATTTAGTTCTTTCTGTCATTTTGTGTCTTTTTTTAGTAATTTTGTGTCTATTTTTTGGTAATTTTGTGTCTTTTTTTGGTCATTTTGATACTGCCTCCTGCGGCCCCCATGTAATTTGAGTTTGAGACCCCTGTTCTAAACCAAAATGAAAAGAAGTGGAGAGAGGCAGAAGCATCTTTTATTGAAGGAAATGATGGGATTTGTGCAATATGAGCACCTTTTGTCAGCAGTCTGTGACAGAAGCATGAATGTTCTCACATAGTCAGAGTGAGAAAGGAAAAAAAACCCACTTGAAAAAGCCTCACCACTAAAAAATGCTTAGCCACAATGAGGTAAGCTTGAATTTTTTCTGCAACTATTTCAGGATCCAGGTGACATGGTGTGATGTAGAGATGTACCCACATCTCAATACGTGATTCAGGAAAGCACAAATAATGTTCTTCCAACTGGAGGTGTGGAAAATAAATGTCTTAATTGATAGTACAGTGTGTTGAAATGTATTTCATAGTTAATTATACGCTATTATTAAATCAATTAGATGCTTCTGAAAATACTACATTTGCCCGATTAAGCGTGACTTACTGTATAAGCCACGCCCACGTTATGGTTTTTATCTGAATACAAATTCAGAGAAATTAACAGATATAGACACAAATACAGTTAATTATGTCTCTGCATGCCTACATATGATGTCATCACATTTCTGGCACAGCAGCAGTGAAGTATAATAATAAAAAATGTCTCTGAGTCTTTTTTTGAGTAATTTGTTTTTTTTCTGTCATTTTGTGTCTTTTTTTTTAGTAATTTTGTGCCTTTTTTTGATGTCCCAGTCTGAAAAGTAAAGCCAAGTTTTTTAAGTGGCCAGCAGGGGGAGAGGAATAGGAAGGTATAGGAATCTATGAGAAAATGAGAATACTTTTCACTTGATTGATTACCTCAGTAAACATATTTATCACAAGTTTATGATCTCAATCTCTAGTTTTAATTCTTCCTTAATACAGAATGTTGATTTTTTTGATGTTGTCTCCACTAATTGCAAAAGAAAGTCAAATTGTATAGGGATCTATGAGAAAATTAGCATACTTCTCACTTGATTTATTACCTCTGTAAACATATTTCTCATAAGTTTATGGTCTCAATCACTAGTTTTAATTCTTCCTAAATACAGAATGTTGTTTATTTGGCCCAATTTTTAGTAAAAAAGATGATAAAGCAGGTTATACTTTAGGACGGGTCTACATTGTGATTGACAAGTCGTTGTTTCGTCCCATTCACACTGCATTTTTAAAGTTAATTTTACTATTTTTGTTGTCTAACGGCTGTACCTAATCACACCCTAATGAGTCAGTTGTTTATTTTTGCACCTTGTTAACCAAGCTAACTAGCTAGCACTAGATGATCAGCCAAATATGATCACTTTTAGCTCCAAAGCAAGATGCCAAAATGCCAAATTTGAGGCTACAAAAAGGCAGTAAACAAACCAATGTTTGACGTAATGGTGGCTAAGTCAAATTATTACACAATTACAGTCTTTTTCTTTTTTAGATTAGATTCAACTTTATTGTCATTGAACAGAGTACAAGTACTAGGACAACGAAATGCAGTTTAGCATCTAACCAGAAGTGCAGAGTAGTAAAGTGGAAAGTATTTTCATATGAACACAGTGTATTAATATGGTGCAGGTATAAATTGAATATGCTATAGGATATATACAGTGAATGAATATGTTATACGGTAAAGAATGTACGGTAGAGCAGCAGTGCAGGTAGATGAATGGATGATAATAAATAGCCATAAATAGTCATCAATAGTCATTAATGTGGTCTCAATTAAACTGTAAATACTGTAAATGTCACATTTTTGCTTTTTTTCCGCCCAAATCAAAGAAGAAACCATTCCCACTCTGACAGTCAGCTTTTCCTAATAGTATAGAGACTAAGATATGATTCATATAGATCAAAATTAATTATAATAACAAGAGGGACTTGAGGAGACTTTGACAGGTACATTAGTTACATCAAACCACTAACTAAACTTCCTGGAAACACTAAAGATCAAACATGGATTCTATAGAAGATCTGAGCGGATGTTTTCCTTTAAATCCAGGCGTAAACAGATTTTCCTCAAGAAAATAACCTCTGCTCCATCAAACATGAATCCAGATTCCCCCTTCCTCTTCATCAATCTGCCTCCCTGCCTCCTCTTCTCCTCCCTTTTCTGTCTTCAAACCCCTTTTTCTGCCTCTTTGTGTTTCCGCGTCTTGTGTCTTTTCTTTATCTTCCTCCCCTTTTTAAAAAGGGCCGATTCCTCCTCCTCCTTTTGTTAATGTGACAAATCTACTCTAATGACTCTGCAGAGGCTCGAGGCGTCTCGCAGCTGAAAAACTAACCCCCTTTTCTTCAGACCCTTCAGTCACTCCCGCACATTATTCCGCCCTCTTTCATAGTCCTTTTTAAGTCGATGTGAAATTTTTTGACAAACTCGTCCTCTCTGAAAAAAAAACAAAATGAAAAGATTGCCGTGGTCTCATTCATTTCCTCGCCGCCTTACCTCCGCCGCCGCTACAATGACAGACTTTGTGCATCACAGACTGCTGTCATGTTGATGCTTCTGTCATAAAACAAGCATACGACTCATGCTATTGTGACATTTCATGTCTGACACTTGAAACTCTGTTTGAAAAGCTCATCCTACTCAAATCACAGCTCTGTCTCTCTCTCTTATATATGCATTTCTGAACCTGGTCTCACAGGAATCCGTGAAATAGCCACGGATTCGCTTAACTCAACTTTTACACAATTTCATTATGTAGCCACATCCATGCTGTGACTGATGGCAGGGAGAGGGAGAATGCACTTATATATCTCACTCTCTCTGATCATATAGAGCTAGCTAGTTAGCTTGGTTAACAAGGTACAAAAATAAACACAATTTACCAAAAAAACAACATTCTGTATTAAGGAAGACTTAAACTAGAGGTTGAGACCATAAACTTGTGAGAAACATGTTTACTGAGGTAATAAATATAGTGAAAAGTATGCTTGTTTTCTCATAGATTCCTATACAATCTGACTTTATTTTGCAATTAGTGGAGACAACACCAAAAAAATCAACATTCTGTATTAAGGAAGAATTAAACTAGTGATTGAGCCCATAAACTTGTGAGAAATATGTTCACTGAGGTAATAAATCAAGTGAAAAGTATGCTTGTTTTCTCATAGATTTCTATACAATCGGACTTTCTTTTGCAATTAGTGGAGACAACACCAAAAAAAATCGACATTCTGTATTAAGGAAGACTTAAACTAGAGGTTGAGACCATAAGCTTGTGAGAAATATGTTCACTGAGGTAATAAATCAAGTGAAAAGTATGCTCGTTTTCTCATAGATTTCTATACAATTAGACTTTCTTTTGCAATTAGTGGAGACAACACCAAAAAAATCGACATTCTGTATTAAGGAAGACTTAAACTAGATGTTGAGACCATAAACTTGTGAGAAATATGTTTACTGAGGGAATAAATATAGTGAAAAGTATGCTCGTTTTCTCATAGATTCCTATACAATCTGACTTTTTCTTTTACAATGAGTGGAGTCGCCGCCTGCTATCCCGTGGCTATTCCATGGATATTTTTTCCTATTGGTTTGTGTCCAAGTCATGTGACTTTTAAGGTCCCGGCGGTTAGAACAAAAAACATGGCCGACAGTTCGATCAATATTATATAATCGATATTTTGACTTAGTTTCTACATAAAAATGGACAGTTTGGACATGGACAAACATTTCTAGCGAGAAATATATGTTTTATTTTCTAAATATTCACTCAGTGAATGTACATTTTTTATGTACATTGCAACTTTGTATGTTGGAATAGCCACGGGATATGACTGTCATTAACTTGCATTGTAGCGAAAACCGTGTCAGTTTCACGGAAATTTGAGTGATTCCGTGGCTATTCCACGGATTTTGAGCTAAGCAAATCCGTGGCTATTTCACGGATTCCTGTCAGACCATGTTGGCATTTCTTTTGGGGCTTTTTTCCCCACATTCAGGAGAGGCTATATATCGAGTTTAGTCCGACTCTGAGGGGTTGAGCAGGTGGCTCTCTTTCTCTTTTCTCCGTCAACTCACTCCTACCACCTCTCCATTTCTACATGGCGAGATATGCATCACTGCCATAGCAACAATAGCCTCCGTCAGCCCACGGAGAGAGGAGAAAAGGGAAAAAAGGAAAGGAAGGGAAGGGAAGGATCTTGGCTGCGATCTAAGTTAGTCAACATCTTAGACAGAGTGAGATATATAAGTGCCTTCTCCCTCTCCCTGCCATCAGTCAGAGCAGGGATGTGGCTACATCATGAAATCTTTTAACCTCAGACCGAGAGAGAAGAAAGAGGGAATAAAAAATAGGAGGAAAAAGGAAAAAGGAGAGAAAAGGGAAGATCTCTTTCCTTCTTTCTCACAGCAGCTTTGCAGTATAATAATAGACAGTAACTCAAGTGTTTTTAGGTGGCCAGCAGGGGGCGAGTCCACTCATTGTAAAAGAAAAAGTCAGATTGTATAGGAATCTATGAGAAAACGAGCATACTTCTCACTTGATTTATTACAAGTTCATGGTCTCAATCTGGAGTTTCGCTTCTTCCTAAATACAGAATGTTGATTTTTTTTGGTGTTGTTTCCACTAATTGCAAAAGAATGTCAGATTGTATAGGAATCTATGAGAAAACAAGCATACTTCTCACTTGATTTATTACCTCAGTAAACATAATTCTGTTTCATGTTTTACTTCTCCCTAAATACAGAATGGTGTTCTTTTTTTGTTCCATTCTGAGTAAAAAAGGTGATAAAGCAGGTTATACTTTAGGGCGGGGCTACCTGGTGATTGACAAGTCGCTGCCATGGAGTTGTCTCCACTAATTGCAAAAGAAAGTCATTGCATAGAAATCTATGAGAAAACGAATACTTTTCACTTGATTTATTACCTCAATAAACATATTTCTCACAAGTTTATCGTCTCAATCTCTAGTTTAAGTCGTCCTTAATACAGAATGTTGATTTTTTTGGTGTTGTCTACACTAATTGCAGAAGAAAGTCAGATTGTATAGAAATCTATGAGAAACTGAGCATACTTTTCACTTGATTTATTACGTTTGTAAACATATTTCTCACAAGTTCATGGTCTCAATCTCGAGTTTCGCTTCTTCCTAAATACAGAATGTTGATTTTTCGGTGTTGTTACCACTAATTGCAAAAGAAGGTCAGATTGTATAGGAATCTCTGAGAAAACGAGCATACTTTTGACTTGATTTGTTAGCTCAGTAAACATGTTTCTCACAAGTTTATGGTCTCAATCTCTAGTTTTACTTCTTCCTAAATACAGAATGTTGTTTTTTTGGTAAATTGTGGTTTTTGAGTTTTGAGTAAAAAAGGTGATAAAGCAGGAAATACTTTAGGGCGGAGCTAACTTGTGTAGTTCTGACAATTTTACACAGCATTTTGGAAGTTAATTTTAATATTTTGGTCGTCTAATATTGTCCTGTACATTATTTGGCTATACTTAAACACAATCTAAGGAGTCCCTTGTTTATTTTTGCACCTTGTTAGCCATGCTAACTAGCTAGCACTAGATGATCAGAGAGAGTGAGATATATATGTGCGTTCTCCCTCTCCCTGCCATCAGTCGGAGCATGGATGTGGCTACATAATGAAATGTTTTAACCTCAGAGCAAGAGAGAAGAAAGAGGGAAAAATAGGAGGAAAGAGAGGGAAGGAGAGAAGAGGGAAGATCTCTTTCCTCCTTCCTCTCTTCTTGTCAGGGGTGGCGGTGCATCGCGTTTGATGCCTGCGATAAGACTCTGTGTGGCTAATGAGGAAAGCGCAAGGCACACTCATTAAACTGTGTGTATATGTGTGTGTGTGTGAACAAACTGCAAGAAAGAGAGAGAGAGAAAGAGAGAGAGAGAGAGAGAAAGAGGGGAGAAACTCATTAGAATTCTCCCATTCTCAAAGGCCAAGTTAGTGAGGAGAATGGAGCCGTGGCCCAGCAGCCTGTTGCTCCCTTTGTCAGCATGGAAATATGAAACACATTCATAAATACGTCCATAAAGTTGGGCTCAGCTAATGTGGAGTGTTGCCACATTTTTGTAATAAACCCCCAGCATGACTCATACTATTATTATTACATATTATTGTTGTGGTGGTCAGGTAGAGGAGGGTAAAGACGGCGTTTTGTGCAGCATCATATCTCATTAAACGTCCCCCATTGAAGCCAACAGACTCGTCATACGTCAAAATGTCTTATTAGTATTATTATTATTATTATTATTATTATGAATGGCACTTTACCGTGTTGTGTGGAAGGTCCCTTTAATTACTTTTTTTGGTTATTTTGTGTATTTTTTTAACAATTGTGTGTCTTTTTTAAATAATTTTTTGTCTTTTTTTAATACATTTTGTGTCTTTTTTTAATAAGTTTTTGTCTTTTTTTTAATTAATTTTGTGTCTTTTTTTAAATAATTCTGTGTCTTTTTCAATAATTTTGTATCTTTTTTGGTCATTTTGTTTCTTTTTTAAGTAATTTATTTTTTTCTGTCATTTTGTGTCTCTTGGTCATTTTGTGTCTTTTTTTAAATAATTTTGTGTCTTTTTTGGTCATTTTGTTTCTTTCTTAAGTAATTTAGTTTTTTTCTGTCATTTTGTGTCTTTTTAAAATAATTGTGTGTCTTTTTTATCTAATTTTGTGTCTTTTTTGTAATTTTGTTTATTTTTTGGTCACTTTGTGTCTTTTTTAAATTACTTTGTGTGTTTTTTGGTAATTCTGTGTATTTTTGTCATTTAGTGTCTTTTTTTATGTAATTTAGTGTTTTTTTCAGTCATTTTCTGTCTTTTTAGGTCATTTTGTGTCTTTCTTTTTTTAGTAATTTAGTGTCTTTTGGGTAATTACAGTTTGAGAGCCCTGTCTTAAATGGTCCTTGTTTCGGGGGCTAAAATGCATTTTTCTGCAGCCCCATTAACAGCAGTACATGAGGAGAATGGAGCCGTGGCCCAGCAGCCTGTTGCTCCCTTTGTCAGCATGCAAATATGAAACACATTCATAAATACGTCCATAAAGTCGGGCTCAGCTAATGTGGAGTGTTGCCACTATTATTATTGTTGTGGTGGTCAGGTAGAGGAGGGTAAAGACGGCGTTTTCTGCAGCATCATTTCTCATTAAACGTCCCCCATTGAAGCCAACAGACTCTTCATACATCAAAATGTCTTATTAGAATCAATTGTGGCGAGAACAAACAGTTCAGCATGTTGCTGCTCGTGCTTGTTTGCCATCCTAATTGGCATCAGTTTCATTTGGTTTCGGTTTAGCACAATAAAAGACTGCGAGCAGGAGGAAACAGAACGGCTTCATCAAAATTTCAACTAATACTTTGCAGATTGTATCTTGTTGATTTGGTGTGTAGTTTTAGAGAAATATGGGCAAATATGTGTGTGAAACTTTCAGTGTCTTAGAACTTTAACTGATCTTCTCATCTGCTCTCATTTTTCATCTTTAGATACACAAATTCTGTAGTAAAATCAGCTTAATTACATACTGTTGAGGTTTTAAGTACTGTGAACTAAAGTAAAGTGGCTAGTGAGGTTGTAAAACTACTGTCTCACTACTGATACCAAACTACCCTACAGGGGTTTTTGATTTCAGTTTTAATTGATAGAAATTAACTTTGTGAAACAGAAAAAGAGCCTTTTTGCTCTTTCAGGTCTGCAGTGTAACTGTTTCCTCAGATGTTAGTTTTTATTGGTCGATAGCATAAAATTATGCATTAAAGCTCAACAAAGTTAAATCTAAAGAACTATTTTTTTTTTTAAGTGTGGTTGTAGGAAGTAATTATCCATAGTCTGACTTCTGTATTTTAAAGGGTCAGTTTGGGTTCACCAATAACACGAACCAACTAACTGATCGAGGTCGCATATGACCAGAAACATTTCCTTTTTTGCAAGGTAATAATGATAATAACAAACTTTATTTATGTAGCACCTTTCATACATGAAATGCAACACAAATTGTTTTACGACAAGGAATAACAGGCACCGACTGCTTCACAACAGGTTGAACAACTCCTGTGTGAAAACAGTGTGAACAACTTTTTACATAACTTACATTTTATTATGTATCATCTGTGGCTCACGGTTTGTGAATGTTGTTCATGTAACTTCCATGTTTCACGTCACCTTTTTTACAACTTCACTTCCGTCATTTATGTGCATTTATTTACTGTTTAAATCATCTTTTATAACGCCTAACAAGGACACTTTTGCCTTATAGCTCAGTGGTTTTGTAGCATAAATTCACAGAAATTGCAGCTTTTTTACAACTATGAACTGTAAGTGTATGTATAATGACATGTGTGCTGTTTTTAGCTCCGCTCTGTACCAGCAAAACGCTCATATAGTAGTAGTTTTGACATAACTCATATGTGTCGTTATGGGTGGTATTAACAAAGTTACTATTCTGTTGTTTAGGTTGGAGATCTTGTTGGCTAACAGTATTATTCTGGTACTGTTAAAATGGTCCCTTTAATTACTTTTTTTGGTAATTTTGTGTCTTTTTTTAACAATTGTGTGTCTTCTTTTTTGGTAATTTTGTCTTTTTTAACAATTGTGTGTCTTCTTTTTTGGTAATTTTGTCTTTTCTAAATACATTTGTGTCTTTTTTAATAATTTTGTGTCTTTTTTGGTAATTTTGTGTCTTTTTGAAATAATTTTGTGTCTTTTTTTTTTTGTAATTTTGTGTCTTTATTGGTCATTTTGTTTCTTTTTTTAGTAAATTATTTTTTTTCTGTCATTTTGCGTCTTTTTTGGTCATTTTGTGTCTTTTTTGGGTAATTTGTGTCTTTTTTTGGTCACTTTGATACTGCCTCCAGCGGCCCCCAGGTAATTAGAGTTTGAGACCCTTGTCTTAAATCATCCTTGTTTAGAGGGCTAAAATGCATTTTTCTGCAGCCACCATTAACAGCAGAACATCGTTGGTACTCCTTCCTACTACAGATCCAACCCTACTTCAGCAAATCAGACCTCTCTCTTTAAATGCATGTTCATAATGTGGAAATAAAGTAAACTTTAATGGCCAAACCCATTCTAAAGGTGTTTAATTAAAACCACTGGTGCCTCGTCCAGTCCCTGAGGATCACCAGGTGCTCCCGTCTGGTCCACGTGTTTTATTCCTCCTCTCGTCTCTGATGTCATGTAATTAATAGTAGCTCCTCCGTATCGAGGCTCCTGGTTCCAAACATGGCGTGTTGTTCAAAGCTTCTTCTTCTTCTTCTTCTGTAATGAGGCGAGCTGATTCCACCGAGAGCTGCTTCTCCTCCTGGTGACTCCTCCACGGCTCCCACTGAACTCTCTCCCACTCTGCCCACCACTTCACACACACACGCAAAATAAATAGTCTTTGAGGTTTCATGTCTTGGGGGGCTTCTTCAACTCGCTGTGTGTGTGTGTGTGCGTGTGTGTGTTAGACATTATAGAGACCAAACACACTATAACATAAATAACATAAATAACACTATATGTTTGCTGTGTTTGAAGTTAGTTCTGCTGACTTCAGTGCATATGATTCATTAATTTGTGATCAAATGATATTTAGAATTGGACCCAATAAGATATTGTTAAGATTTTATGTGTCAGTTTTGTCTGATTGCAGAACATAAAAATGTGAGTTTAGAGTCAGAAAAACTTTGTTGTCCATCAAAAAGAGATGTGAAGTCGTCTTTGATGGCTGTGTGAGATGTGGAGGATCATTTCTGCTGAAATAGTCGATTCGAGATTAGTTAATAGCATAGACTGTATAACACTCGACCCTTTAAGACAGGGGTCTCAAACCGCTGGAGGCAGCATCAAAATGACCAAAAAAAGACACAAAATTACTAAAAAAAAACACTAAAATAGTTAAAAAAAGACACTACATTACCAAGAAACACACAGAATTAACAAAAAAGACACAAAATTATTTAAAAAAGACACAAAATTACCCAAGAAAAGCACAAAATTACCAAAAAAGACACAAAATTATAAAAAAAAGACACAAAATGATTAAAAAAGACACAAAACTACCAAAAAAAGACAAAATTACAAAAAATAGTAATTAAAGGGAGCTTCCACACACAACACGGTAAAGTGCGATTCATATAAAACTCAAATTAAACTTTCATATCAAGGTGGGGGCCACAAAATATCGTCAGGAGGGCCACAATTGGCCCGTGGGCCGCGACTTTGAGACCCATGACCTATATCAATTTCACTTATTTGACAAAAATAAATAAATAAAAACCCTAATCCTACCTCCCATTCACCTCTTGTGTTGATTATATGAATGAGTGTGGCGTTAGCGCTAGGTTAGCTTGGTTAGCATCAATAATTCACATTAACTGTGAGTAGCAAAACAATAAGCTTAAAAGAAAATGTACTTACCAGAAAAAATACTCTTTAAAACCATTTTTAGTACATTAGAACAAGAACTGCTGAACAAGACATTTTAATGTGACCAAAACAAATTAAAAGTACATTAAAATGTTTACAGTACTATGTATTTTTATATCTTTACCTCTATCCTGATTGACAGGTTGGCTGTGGTAGCCACGCCTTATTTCTGCTTTATTGTGTATTTTAATTTGAAATGAGGCCCTAATTTATTAAAAATAAACATTATGCTGTGTTGAAGACGACCGAAAACTAAAGATTGAGACCATGAACGCATTAGGAAAATGTTTAGTCATGTCATAAATAAAGTGAGAAGTAGGGTCATTTTCCTATAGACTTCCATACAATCTAATTCTTTTTGCAGCCAGTGGAGTCGCCCCCTGTTGGCCAACAGACAGAATGCATTGTTTTCATGTTTTTATACAGCTCAAAGCAATTATTTGCACATTTTTACACCTTTTATATTTAAGGATTTGCCTCCTTTTCTCAGTTTTACATCATTGCAAATGGACTATTTTCAGGTCTTGAATGTTATTTGCACATAACAATCAAACAGAAAACACACCTTGGGGTATATATATTTACATAATGGAGAGATTTCCTGTCTAATGTACATGTTGAGTGTTTTCTTTCTTATTTTAACAAGGCATTAGACTGTGGCACGGCTTCTGCAGAGTGGATGCAGACATGTTGTGTTTGTGTTTGTCATAATGGAGGACACAGGAGGTGTATATATATATATATATATATATATATATACATGTCTATAATCAGTATCCTATTTATTCAATAGCAGGGATTATTCCTCACAGAGAGATTACTTCAACAAAGACTTACAGCAGCGGCGGCAGCTTGGTAAAGCTTCAAAGTGCCACGACGCGGCACGCTCCAGCCTCTGTTCCAGGAGCTAATTTGAAAGGAGGGATTGTTCTCACAATCGCAGAGATATATATATAAATATATATTTATATATATATATATTTTTGTTCTTGTGAATTGCTTCTTTTGAAAAAAGCAGCATGTTCCTAAAACACAATATCTGTCTGATTCTGGTAGTCAGTGGGTGAGCTCCAAGATTACATCCCAGCAGACGTCTCATATTCCAGTTACCGAGAATTTTTCTACTTCGAGATTTTTCAAGGTTCAGCGATCGCTAAGATATGATGAGAGATTGGAGAGGGAGATGGGGAAAGAAGGGAGGGAGACTATGAATAGGAGGAATTCGCCTCAGTTCGAGTTGGTGGAGCTCGCAGCTCGAGTCAAACAGTTACATTGTGGAGGAGAAAGCGTGGCGAGAGGAGACGTTGTTTACTCGGCGGCGGAGCAAAGCTCAGCAGGTCGTGCCAACAGGCGCCGCACGGCATTGTGGGAGGCTTTTTTCCGGCGCGAGGTGTCGTCACCGGTTTGTACATCGCACCCATCCGTGTGAAATATTAATGAAGCCGAAATAAATTTTTAACGCACATTTGCCTCATCATCCTCCCTCCCACCTACCTCCGTGTGAGACAATGTGCCAGCGACACGCAACACACACACACACACACACACACACACACACACACACACACGGTGTGACCCACACGAGCTTATGCAGCTTCCACTTTTATTAACCCGTAAGAACCCAGAAAAAAACAAAATTACTTTAAAAAAAGACACAAAATGGCCAAAAATAGACACAAAATGATCAAAGAAGACACAAAATGACCAGAAAAGACACAAAATGAGCAAAAAAGACACAAAATGACCAGAAAAGACACAAAATGAACAAAAAAAGACACAAAATGTCCAAAAAAGACACAAAATGTCCAAAAAAGACACAAAATGAACAAAAAAAGACACAAAATGAACAAAAAAAGACACTAGTTAACCTTAAAGGAATTTATGGGTGATAAACCACAGACCAGGTGGACCACATAGAACACATTTATGATGTTATTTTAAAAATACTACCCCTAAATGTCAAAGATCTGTGATATACATATATACGTTACATTGGGCGTTTATGGTATTTATGTTTATAATATTTCTTATTTTAAAATTAAAAAAACTAGACACATTTTCTGCTTCCAGAAAAACAAATTTGCATGTTTCTTTTGAATCTAGAGAAGAATAGAAAGCCTTTATTATTACTTAACACATGATTTCGAGAAAAACGTTGCAAATTTACTAGACTAAAGTGGCAAATCTGCACGAAAAAAATAGGCGATTTCAAAGAAAAAAGTGGAAAAAAAGCAACTTTTTTCTCATAGACTTGCCACTTTAATCTCATAAACTTTTTTCTCAAAATATTATCCCCCTTCCCCGGGTCCGTATGTTTTTTTTTTATACATTCTGGCTGTATGTAATATCCTCCAATATTCTCTAGGGTTGAAATTTGGAATTTACAAGTATTTCAATGAGTGCTCTATTAACTCTATGGAGTCTTGGACTATTTTGTGTCTGTTATTGTGTCTTTTTTGGTCAATGTGTGTCTCTTTTGTGTCTTTTTTAGTTTTTTGTGTCTTTTTTTGGTCATTTTGTGTCTGTTGTTGTGTTTTTTGGTCATTATGTGTCTGTTGTTGTGTCTTTTTTTGGTCATTTTGTCTCTTTTTTGTCATGTTGTGTCTTTTTTGTGCCTTATTTTGACGTCATGAAGAAGTCTTTGGTGGACTCCAGAGGGTTAAGGGTTAAAGGAATAATCATCAAGGAGAGAAGAAGTACAGTGGCGTACTTGTAATGAAGAAATCAAAGCTGCGGCGGCTGACAGAGCTGTTGACAGCGGCGGCGGTTGCGGCGGTCGGCTCCGGCTCTATTTTCGAGTGTGTGTGTGTGTGTGTGTGTGTGTCCGTGTGATGTTGTAAACTCGACGTGTGATGCAAGGTGCTCTCACACACTCTCAGTGTGGTTTGATTCTCCCGTCGAGCAGCGTGACCTGGCATTTCGGTGACTTTTAGAGGTGCTACCATGCTGACATATTGCTCTCTCATTTTCCCAGAGTGCCTCTCTCTCTCTGCGTCTCCCACTCCCCATGTTTCATACATCTTTTGTTGTTGTCTGCCTTATTTACTTCACCTCAGACTTCAGCCTCGCCTTATATATGTGTGCTTTTTTTTTAGAAGTCTGATCTCTGGAGTCTGTTGGTATTAATGATCGCTAACAGCAGCACAAACTGGGTGAAATCCTCCCAGGGATTGTTTTACACTCGTACACTTTAATTAAAATTTCCACGAGTTGCTTTCAGAATAAAAACTACATTTAGCCTTTCTGATGCTCACTCTGTTTCATCAGAAACCACTTCTGGTTTCCTATATTTCCCAAAATGCCTGTTAACTATCCTGCTGTGAGTTGTACAGATCTATCAGCCTGGTAGTTTACAATCTCTCAAACCAAATATATTTTTTTATATTGTTATTTCTTTTCTTCTCTTCTCAAGGAAGAGGGATCCTTGTTCTTCCTGCTCTATCATCCTTTTAACCCTCTCAACCTCGAGCCATTTCAGGGCGTTTTTACTCTCTTTACATCATGGGTCTCAAACTCGCGGCCCGCGGGCCAATTGCGGCCCTCCTGACGATATTTTGTGGCCCCCACCTTGATATGAAAGTTTAATGTGAGTTTTATATGAATGGCACTTTACCGTGTTGTGTGTGGAAGGTCCCTTTAATTACTTTTTTTGGTAATTGTGTGTCTTTTTTGTGTCATTTTGAGTCTTTTTAAAGTAATTTTGTGTCTTTTTGGTAATTTAGTTTGATCATTTTGTGTATTTTTTGGTCATTTTGTGTATTTTTTGGTCATTTTGTGTATTTTTTTCGTAATTTAGTGTCTTTTTTTGGTCATTTTGATACTGCCTCCAGCGGCCCCCAGGTAATTTGAGTTTGAGACTCCTGCTCTACATTGTTCTCACTGTGGTCACTGTATCTCACCATGACATCACCCATTGGGTTGTGGATTATTATTTGAAGCCTTGAGTTTTTTGCCATTGCCATTTGCTGTTTTTTGAGAGTTAGAAGTGATGATTATTTGTGAAGCATTATTCACAATAAAGTCTAGAACAGGGTGATGCTTGCTTTCTTTTTCCTTAATAAACATAAAATATCAAAACATGCAAGATAAATAATCAGAAAGTCAAAACATGACAAAATCATATGGCTGACCAAATAAAAAAACAGTAAGGCCATAAATAAATTAATGAAGCTAATGTATGTAATGTATTTCACTGCAGTCTATAAAATATATTTATAAATCTACAAGTCCTGAAGCACAATCATGGTTCGAAGCGGGAACAACGCAAACAGGTCTTTGTGCAGAATAAACCAGTTAGATGATGATGGAAAAAAGTTGAATTTCTTTGATAAATGATTTTTAAAAACTGGAATAAAATGTGTCCGCAAGTGTGATGAATATTAGAAAAAAAATATTGGGTCTCCACGTGCTATACATATTGAAATATTGTCATGTTTCCAGCCTCTCCTGTCCTCTCCTCTCAGCTCTGTGTAAACAGCCTCTCCTGTCCTCTCCTCTCAGCTCTGTGTAAACAGATTTTCACTGAACGTTTTGTCACATGACTGTTTGTCTCAGCAGAATCAATCATGTCTTTACAGTGTCTCTGAGGAGCAGAATTTAATGTTTTGAACAGGATCTGTTTTGTTTTTTTTGGATACTTTTTAAATTACACATAGAATAAAAGTGATTTTGAAAGAAATATCACAATTGTATTGCTTCTTTTTGGTTCCTTTTTCCTATTCCTAACCTATGATCTGTTCAAAGACTGTTGGAAAGTTCAAACTCTGAGAATAATATCAGTTTCTCTCTACAATAAGACAATAAGAAGAAAACATACTTACAGGGTGACAGGGTTTTTACTTGAAGTTTTTCTTTATCTGAAGAGAGAGTTTATGGATAAAAGTTATTATCTGCTGTAGATATTGCACAAGACCTTTTTCCAAAAACCAATAATGTGCTTTTTAATGTTCTGAAAGTGTGTTTTTACCCTGAAGACAGCACAAGCTTTCATTTTCGGACAGTATAAAAAACTAAGTAAATAAATAAAATAAACTTTCTGTTTTTGCTGGAAGCTATTTTCTACTAAAATACTAACTAAACTTGTCTGAGGGATTTTTTTCTCAACAACCAGGACATTGTTTCTAGTTGCAAGACATTGTTGCTGTGGTGACAAAAAAAAAAGACAAAAAAAACCTCCTCAAACCAAACTGGACTTGTCAGATCATGGCTGTCTTTTTAAACTGAATTTTATTTTGGATGAAAAAGGAATAAAATCCTGTATGGAGATTAAAAACTCCAAATTTGGAACCGCATGAAAAAAGCAAATCAAAGTGGATATTAAGGGCTACTTGGAACAGAATAATAAAAGGCGAGGTAAGCCATCCTGAGGGGTAAAATAATTGGTTACAGCTACCTGGAGAGGTTTTTGGCAAAAAAAACTGGCATCTTCTATAACCAGCAGAGAACCAGTTAGAAGCAACACACGTATGTGGTAACTGGAGAACAATGAAATAAATACACTCTGAGAAAGATGTGACAGTAATATAAAGGCATGCTTACTAAATAAATATGGTGAGTATTTGAGTTGACTACATCAAAATTCATTAGTAGAACTCCAGCAGGAATCTTTGTATAAAATATACAAATATAAATGAACTCTATGGAGTCTTATTGGGCTATTATGTCCATTTTTGAATCCTTTTCGTGTCTTTGTAAGTCATTTTGTGTCTTTTTGGTCATTTGTGTCTTTTTTATGTCTTTTTTGGTAATTTTGTGTCTGTTGTTGTGTCTTTTTAAGTTACTTTGTGTCTTTTTTTGGTAATTTTGTGTCTTTTTTTTGTCATTTTGTGTCTTTTCTGTCATTTTGTGTCTCTTTGTGGTTTTTTTGGGTAATTTTGTGTAATTTTTTTGGTAATTTTGTGTCTTTTTTGTTCATTAGTGTCTTTTTGTGTCTTTTTACTGTCTTTTTTGGTAATTTTGTGTCCGTTGTTGTGTCTTTTTTTAACTTATTTTCTGTCTTTTTTTTTAGTTATTTTGTGTCTTTTTTTATGTCTTTTTTGGTAAGTTTGTGTCTGTTGTGTCTTTTTGTCTTTTTTTGGTCATTTTGTGTCTTCTGTGGGTTTTTTTTGTTATTCTGTCTTCTCATTTTGTGTCTTTTTTGGTCATCTGTGTCTTTTTGATGTCTTTTTTGGTAAGTTTGTGTCTGTTGTTGTGTATTTTTTACTTATTTTGTGTCTTGTTTTGGTCATTTTGTGTCATTTTTTTTTTCATTTTGTGTCCTCTGTGTTTTTTTTTGGTCATTCTGTCTTCTCATTTTGTGTCACAGGACACACAATGACCAAAAAAAGACACAAAATGACTTACAAAGACACGAAAAGACATGAAAAGGATTAAAAAATGCACACAATAGCTCCATAAGACTCCAAAGAGTTAAGTTATATGCAGTATTAATTTATTGAGTGTAAAGGAAAAATGCACAAAAAAGTCTCTGATGTGCATCCTTTTCTTAGCCAGATTACTGCTGCTGATCACTTATTAGTATATGCAGTCAGAAGTAGATCATTTCATATTTCATAAAGCCAATATTCTGGCCGTGATGTATCAGTTTTTGTAGAAGTTGTTTGCAGCGTTTGGGTAAAGACAGAGTAGAGAGGAGACATGAAAGTGATTTTCTCTCTGCACTCCTAATTACTTGTCTTCCTCTATCTCTAAAAATAAATTCATATTTCATAAGGCGTCTTTGCTTCAGCACCACCAGCACCATGCTGCCAAACTGTCTGTGTGCCATCCGGTGTCATTTTGATCATGGATATTTAGCAAAGGGAGAAGAAGAAGAGAGGAGAAAAAAAAGTATATCGCCCAATTATCTGCGCTGACGGTCTTTGCAGAGCCGTTGACCTCCACCTCCTTGTATCTTAGCAATTTAATTTAACCCCGGCTGTGTGTTGTACGTGCTAATTAGAAAGCATTTCAAAGAGAAACTCACACCAGGAGCAGCCAGAGAAAGGGGGGAAAAAAAGAGAGACGGAGATAAACACTTACACATGAGAAGATGTAATAGCTGTGAGTGTTTTTAAAAAGAATATCTCAAATGCCTCAACAGCTCCGAGCTGCAACTGAAAAGAGAAAAAGGTGAGGACACCAGAGGAGTTTACGTGGCGTAAGAAGAAATATTCCTTCCACTCGTGTGGCGGTGAATAGGAAAACATGGCCGCCCTTTTGATTACACTCACCTCAGTTTGTCCATCATCATTAGGCAATAACACGAATAACTAGAAAATTTCCTCTGGGGAAATTCTGAAAGGGCCACGGGGGCTACTGCCGGTGTGTGTACACTATGATGAGATTCTTCAGAGATTTCTAACAATTAATACTAGTAATGTTATGATACTATATAATATACAAGGAGCACACCTACAAAAAACATTCCTTTTCAAGTATTTATACAGCAACCTATGCCCTTTAACCTCAAAATGTGTGTGTGTGTGTGTGGGTGCATGTGTGTGTGAAACATGTGTATCTGGAGGAGTGCGCATAAAGTTACCTGTGTGTGTGTGTGTGTGTGTGTGTGTGTGTGCGCGTATGTGTGTTTGAAGCATATGTATGCATGTGTGAGGAGTGTGCATGCTTATGTGCATGTGTGTGTGTGTGTATCTGCAACTGTAATCACATCAAAGATCAAAGGCAATCAATGGCTGTTCGAGGCCAGAAATTCCAGTCTGCCCCCTTCTGGCTGCTGTCACTGTGCCGGAACATTGGCAGTTGGTGTCAGTTATTTCTGTTGATTGCTCTGCTCTGATTGCCTTTGATCTTTGATGTGATTGCAGTTACAGATACACACACACACATGGGCTTAAGCGCGCACACTCCTCCAGATCCAGATACACATGCTTCAAACACACGCACACGCACACGCACACACACAAACACACACACACACACACACACACACACACACACAGAGGTAACTTTATGTGGTTTTAATTACACACACACACACACACAAATGGCCGTGTAAGCGAGCACACTCACACACACACACACACACACACACACACACATTTTGAGGTTAAAGGTCATAGGTTGCTGTATAAATAAATACTTGAAGGGGAATGCTTGTTGTAGGTGTGCTCCTTGTATATAATATAGTATCATAACATTACTAGTATTAATTGTTATAAATCTCTGAAGAATCTCATCATAGTGTACACACACCGGCAGTAGCCCCCGCGGCCCTTTCAGAATTTCCCCAGAGGAAATTTTCTAGTTTTGCGTCTGTTGTTGTGTCTTTTTTGTCATTTTGTGTCTTTTTTGACGTCATGAAGAAGCGCTTTCGTGGGCTCCAGAGGGTTAAGGAGAGTCTTAAATTAAACAGGAGGGTTAACTGGTTTATATTAGGTGGTTGGGAGCTGAGGAACAGATAAAGCAGAGAGAGAGAGAGGATTATAAAATGTGAAGTAAAGCGGGATGGGAGGGGGCTCGTCCTCTTCCAAATCCATTACTAGAGTCTGCAGAGCTGAGAAGGTCCCATGTCCAATTAGCTGTTTCATCTCCAAGTGGAAATGTGACTATAGGGAGACGCTGCCCGGCAACATTACCTCCTCTCCAATAACTTACAGCTATCAGGAATGAGACTGTGTGTGTGTGTGTGTGTGTGTGTGAATCCACAGCACACCACTGCTGGTTGTCAGATTGTCCCATTAATAAGCCTTGGCCTTTATTACCACTTAGCAAGCCTCTATGTGTGCGTGTGTGTCTTGCTGCCAAATGTGCTTCTTATGCTGCCTCCCTAAAAGTGAAACCAGCCCGTGTGTGTGTGTGCGTGTGTGTGTTCTTGTACTTCCTACATAGTGAGGACCACGACACGTTTTTAAGTGAGGACATTTTTGCAAAGTGAGGACATTTGGGCCGGTCCTCACTTCTTTAAAGGCTTTTTTGAGATTTCAGACTTTACTTTAAGGGTTAAAGGTTACATCATTATGATAATTACATCATTAGATGACCAAAATATTAAAATTAACTTCCAAAAATACTGTGTGAAAGGGTCACAATTCTGAGACAAAACAAGGACAACACCATGGCAGCGACTTGTCAATCACAAGGTAGCCCCGCCCTAAAGTATTCCCTGCTTTATCATCTTTTTTACTCAAAATGGAACCACAATTTACAAAGAAAACAACATTCTGTATTTAGGAAGCAGTAAAACTAGAGGTTAAGACCATAAACTTGTGAGAAACATGTTTACTGAGGTCATAAATCAAGTGAGAAGTATGCTCATTTTCTCATAGATTCCTATGGAATCTGACTCCCTGCTGGCCATTACAAACAATGCAGGTTTTTTTACATAGTGAGGACCAGAACACATATTTAACCAACTGAGTGAGGACATTTTTGCAAAGTGAGGACATTTCGGCCGGTCCTCACTTCTTTAAAGGCTTTTTTGAGATTTCAGACTTTGTTTTAAGGGTTAAAGGTTACATGATAATGATAATTAACTGAAACTGTATTGTGTGGTTACAAAACTAACTGAAATTATAGTGAAAATGTCCTTCATTTTCGTCTTTGTCAACTTTTTTCATACATAATGAAGATGGATAAGACAAAGGAAATAAAGGCAAAATTCACTGTGACCTCTTTTAATCTGCCACCCAACAAATACCCCATTACAAAAAACTAAAAGTAACACTAAAACTAAAGCATTTAAAAAAAAATACTAATTTGAAACTAGCAAACTCACTCTTAAAACTCATTCAAACTATTTGAATTTGAAAACAAAAATTCACAACAAAATTAAAACTAAAACTAATGAAAAAAATCCAAAACTATTATAACCTTGCAAAGGAATTCACTGTTCCAATGAGGGTCCCCACAAAGATAGAAGTACAAGAATGTGTGTGTGTGTGTGTGCACCTCACACATGCTTGTTCGCGTAGCCGTCAGCGTGTCAGATTACTTTTTAAGGCGGATTGCCATATACATGACTTCGCATTTTCACTGTCGCTTTGAAGTTTTTTTTTTCTTTCCGAGAGCGTCTTTTCGCATCACCTACTGTAAGAACCGCGTGTGTGTTTTTGTGTGTTTCTGTGTGTGCGCGGCGGCATGTTTGCATGTATTATTTACTTATATATTTATTTTGCAGCACGGCGTGCACTTTGTTTGCGGGGATTACAGACGGTGGGAGCTCAAGCCTCTTAGCCTCTCACAGGCTGCCACAGCTGCCTGCCACTTCTAATGACACTTCAGACTAAGACTGGCTAAGTCCATAGGCAGGTTTATTAGTTTAGAGAATGCTTGAATGCATACAGCCTCTTTTTGGATGAGCGTGTGTGTGTGTGTGTGTACTGTATGTGTGTGTGAGAGTGAGCGATTGCCTCGCTCAGGCGCCTCTGACAGGCCTGTAGAGTTTAAATGAGAGGGATGCCGTACACCAGGAACATAAACGTCTGCTTTGGCATCGACATGTGGCAGCATTCAAACAACTCCATTACCAAATGAGGGATGCAAATCTTTCTCCTTCTCTCCCTGATGACTCCAGCTAGTTTCTGATAATAATGTCATTTAATTGTATCTCATTGTTTATTTCAGTAGTTCTCAACCTTTTTGAGTCAAAAATACACAAAATGACCCAAAAAAGAAACAAAATGAGCAAAAAAAGACAGAAATTACCCAAAAATGAAACAAAATGAGCAAAAAAAGACGCAAATTGACCAAAAAAGACACAAAATGAACAAAAAATTGCTATAAGTTTAAAGGTCCATTCTCACCTCCTGAGTGTGTAACAGTCAGCTTCAAGCCAGAGACTCATTGGAAAGTAACAACTTGCTAGTTTGGGAGTAAGACATAACATTACAAAAGACACAAAATGACCAAAAAAAGACACAAAATGACCAAAGAAAAAGACACAAAATGACCCAAAATAGAAACTAAATGAGCAAAAAAAGACACAAAATGACTTAAAAAGACACAAATTGACCAAAAAAAGACACAAAATGACTCAAAAAAGAAACAAAATGACCAAAAAAAGACACAAAATGACTAAAAAAGACACAAATTGACCAAAAAAGACAAAAAATGACCAAGAATAGACACAAAATGACCCAAAAAAGAAACAAAATTAGCAATAAAAGACACAAAATGACCAAAAAGGAAACAAAATGACCAAAAAAGACACAAATTGACCAAAAAAGACACAAAATGACCCCAAAATGACCAAAAAAAGAAACAAAATGAGCAAAATGACCAAAAAAAGACACAAAATGACACAAAAAGAAACAAAATGAGCAAAAAAAGACACAAAATGACCCAAAAAAGAAACAAAATGACCAAAAAAGACAAAAATTAACCAAAAAAGACACAAATTGACCAAAAAAGACACAAAATGACCAAAAAAGACACAAATTGACCATAAAATGATTTAAAAAAAGACACAAAATGACTAAAAAAAGACACAAAATGACCAAAAGAAATACACAAAATGACCAAAAAGACTAAAACACATGAACACTTTAACACACTGGAGACAGAGCTGACTTCCAGAATGATTTGGCGACCCCCAGAAATCATCTCGCTACCCCAATTGGGGCCGGGACTCCCAGGTTGAGAACTACTGGTTAATTTGACAAGGCCTCCCTCGGGAGCCGTTACAGCACTTACTTTGCATTCTTAACAAGCACAGGCATGTGTGTGTGTGTGTGTTTTTTTCAGTTTTTTTGTTTTTTTTAATGTGTGTCCTTCACAAAAATGTCTCTGAGCAAACAGTCTGTCTTATTTCCATATTTCTTACGTCGAAAAAACACACAATAAAGCCAGATGAGCAGTACAGATGGATGTTCGGAAACGTTTTCCTGCTCATTTTGTTTGCAGCGGCAGGTGTGAAGGCCAGGAGGATTTTTTTTTTTAGGCAGGAGGAGGATGCAAGGCTGTGTACCTGCTGCTGCTAACAAAGCTTGTTGCATGTTGCATCAGTGTGTGATCCTGTACTGGCCTTGTGTGAGGGGATGTAGTGTTGGAGTGGAAATATTGGGGCTGATTCAACCTGCAGATTTATCAGGAAACAAGAACACAAATACCTTTTAATTGCTAAAAACACCAATTCCAACCTTCTTTTTTTTTTGCAGAATCTGACAGTGAAGTTTTTACAACTAGCAAATAACTGAACTCTTTACCATTTGACAGTGTAGAATAGTGTAATGGTGTTGTAACTGAGTGTCCTGGCTTCACCTACTGTATACACTGAATAAAACAACAATAAATGGGACTACAAGTCCAAACTTCTCAATTTAGACATGCTTTTTTTTGGAATATTTTGTTGTAACATCCACACAAAACAGATCCCTAATTTGTGGATTGGAACATATTTATTATAACTTTTCATTACCATTACAAAGACCAAAATAAGGTCTCCAACAGTCGAGGTAAAGCTTGTTTTTAGCGGAGTAGATTGCTGGTGTTTTGTTTTAACGAGTGACCCTGTTAACTGGTAACTCTCAGCCAAATGTGTTCAGGCTCAGAAATGCTTTCAGTTTTAATTAAATGAATGTTAAATGTTTAGTCATCTATGTTTATTATCTATGGTAACTATTTACTTAAGGAAACAATCAAGTCCTACAAGTCCAACCTTATTAAAAACTTCTCAACATGTGATTGATTTGGAATATTTTGTTGTAACATCCACACAAAACAGATCCCTAATTTGTGGATTGTAACATAGTTATTATAACTTTTCATTACCATTACAAAGACCAAAATAAGGTCTCCAACAGTCGAGATGAAGCTTGTTTTTAGCCGAGTGGATTGCTGGTATTTCGATTTAACGAGTGACCCTGTTCACTGGTGACTCTCAGTCAAAGGCACCAGGTTCCTCATAGTGACATAAGCCATTTAGAACAAGATAAAAACATGTTTGTGACCTCGAAAAAGCCTTTAGTTTTCATTTGAAATACAGTTATCTGTAGTTTTTATCTATATTAACTATTAATGTGAGGTACTAAAAAAAAAACAAGGGATACATTTGGCTGAAAGTCACCAGTTAACATGGTCACTCAGTAAGAAAAACAAAGATAGGCATTATCTTTGTTTTTCTTACTTTCTTACTGACTTTTCTTACTTTATTTTTCTTTTCTCCTACTAACTTTTCTTACTTTCTTACTTCTCACTTCTTCTGTTAGGTCATTTTGTCCTTTTTCTTTAAGTGTGAATCATCACTACCACAGGAGGTCTGTGGGCACACAGACATGAATGTGCATGGAAATGTTGGGCTGATTGGTCAAGTTGCATCTGCACACACACACACACACACACACACACACACACACACACACACACACCATCCATCCAATCAAAGTACATCCATCCATCCATCCATCCATCCATCCATCCAATCACTGTACATCCGTCCGTCCATCCATCCGTCCATCCATCCATCCATCCATCCATCCCGTGCTAATTGTAGCCTTATTTTTGCGTTTTAAGCTGTTAGGCTTTTAACAATGTAATTAAAAGCAGCACAGTGTAATTAAAATCACATAAAGTTACATGTGTGTGTGTGTGTGTGTGTGTGTTTGTGTGTGCGCGCGCACACCTAGGAGTCTCTAGGTGAAATTATGCCGGAGAAGTAGACGTTTAAAAATCTCCAATTATTGTTATTTTTTGCTCATTTTTTTCGGCCGTCCCATTCATTTCAATGCAAAATTTTGGGCAGTTTTTTGCGACTTACGTCGCAAAAAATTCGTATTCCGTAGAGAAAAGTAATAGCACACCGATCCCGATCAAACCGCACGTTTTGACATATAATTTGTCCTGCAACTCTTGCAAGTTGTAGGACTAGTAGCGGGACGAAATTGCGTCCGGAAGAGGAATAAGAAGAAATCCACAGTATAACAGTAGTGCAGCACTGGTCCCTACAGCTATTGCTGTATGGGACCAGTGCTCGGTGCGATTGCCCCGAGGCCCTAATAATGTAAAGAACTAAGATATGAGCATGTTTTAACTGACAATACAGCAAAACACACAGAAATACACACAACTAAACCTTAAAATATAATCATATAGCTCTTTAAATTAGATGCAGAGGGCTGTGGTTGACAGAAAACTTACAAATAACTTTTTCAAAATCATTCACTTTTTTAACTGCAGCGAAACCGAACCACAATATTTCTAACACATTTCCTCTGCATTACATCTTTATCAGGCGGGTATGTTTGTGTTAAACTGAAGGTAAGAGCACTGTTGCAGTATTCATGAGCCTCCGTGGGATCCAGACAGTTCCGTGTCTCCTTTGTTATTGAATACATCTTAATTCATATAAAATACACTTAGCATGAAGCCCAGCTACCTTGTGTGGTGTGTGTGCATGTGTGTGTGTGAGAGAGAGTCTGTGGGGTGTCACTTCTAAGTGCAGGGATCCCAGGGAGCTTGTTCCTAGAGGTGTACCACTAGTTTGATCTCACCATATTAGCCGTATTCCCTGCTATGCCGGCCTCATTACTTTAGCCAGTTCAGCAGCTCCGTGGCTCCCGCTCTGCACTGATTCGTGTTGGCCACCTTCAACTAACACACTTCTTTTACTCCCGCAGTCAACCTTCCCTTTCTTCTGTCTCCTCTTTCATCCATCATTCACTCTGTGTGTATATATGTGTGTGTGTGTGTGTGTGCAGCCCCAGCTGTGGTTCTGACCCGAGCTTTCATTTAAACACGACACGGAGCGGCACAGAGGTGGAGGTGGCATCTGCTTGCCTCTAATAGGGATGTGCTATTGATTAACATTTACCAGGGCCGGTCCAGCCCCCACCCACTGAGAGGAGAGACAGAAATGGAGGCAGACCATTTGTCACTTTGTCAAGAATTACAACAGGGACAGAGCTGCCTGTCATCTGTCTGCACAAACCGACGCTGCTTCAGTGAAATCAGATATTAGCCGGCGTCGCCGTCACACACCTCTGATGTGACAATGTGTTTGTTTGATTACATATTTGTTCCAGAACTCATCAGCACTGCTGTTTTTATTTTTATGGAAGTCCTTAACCCGAATGATTGATTCTAATGAGACATTTTGATCGGCTTCTCCACAAGCATGCACGATTAATTCAGATTTGATTAAACTTTAATGATGCCCGTGGGGAACTGGACTGTTGCTATTTGCAAAAATAGTGAAGCAGAATGTGATTTAATAAGAATAGCAAACAAATAGCAAAGAGCCAGACGTGCAAGGATGAAATGTATCGGTGCATTTAGACTCCTGCTGTTCATTCTCATTGTCAATTAACAGGACAGATATATCTTCTTTTTTT
This sequence comes from Centropristis striata, assembly GCF_030273125.1. Classification (NCBI taxonomy): domain Eukaryota; kingdom Metazoa; phylum Chordata; class Actinopteri; order Perciformes; family Serranidae; genus Centropristis; species Centropristis striata. The sequence continues at coordinate 28,640,655 of NC_081538.1, read as the reverse complement.
TTATTTTTTTTTTGATGCCCATCACAAAAGTGCAACATGATGTTTTCTAATTGCTTCTTTTTTTTCTGACCAACAGGCCAGAACCCAAAGATGAAGGCGGAGCTGCTGTGGTTCCTGTGTTGGAGCTCGGGTAGTGTACAGAAACACCAAGAAAAGCAAAAGTTACGTACATTTTTTCTGCCCTAAATCTTAGTATAACACAGTTATTGGCATTCTTTTGCATACAGGCATGCATTGGGCTGCTTTTTCATTTCATTTTTTTTCTTCTTTTCTTTACATGTTTACTGTTCTGTGTTTGTTTTGGTTCGATTGATTTGGGTGGGTGGGTGGATCATTATTGTATTTCTACTTCACTCAGCTTTGCTATATTTTATTGAATTTTGAATGCATACTTTTGTAACAAATGGTGGACCTCTCACTTTTTACACCCACTCAATATTGCATTGTATTTCTGTACTTTGATGTGAACTTGCCCAATAAAAATTTGGTCACAAAAAAAACAAAACACAGTCATTGGACACCAATGGTGTCCCAATGAAACCAATACATTTGTGGTAGAAACCAGAGGTCTTCTAACCACATATTTCATTTTTTCATTTCATTTTATTAAGGATCCCCATTAGCTGATGCCATAGCAACCAGCTAGTCTTCCTGGGGTCCGTAACACATATAACATGCAATACAATCACAATTAAGAACTCTACAAAAACAAAAATATCAAATAAAAACAAAACAATACATACAATATAAAATAGACAAACCCACACAATAGTCAATAGACAATATAATAAAATTACTAAACCTACCCAAAAATTAAATACAGCTGCACTGCAAAAAAAGAAAAGTTGGGTGAACTCAAAATTTCAAGGCAACAAACTTCGATAAAATTTTAAGTGGACAATTAAACTAAATATTTTAAGCTTTGTTTTTGAGTCTGCTACTAACCTACAATTTTACATTGTAATAACTTTTAATCCTTACTTCTGCTAAGTTCTGCAATGTGCTGAATTTGCACGATTGTAACGCCGTTTTGAAATGTCAGCTAATGTTGCGATCACAATTTGAGTTAGCATTGATACGCTAATGGCTACTCTTGTAGCTGAAACAAGCAGCGCCGCTAGCATCAGTTAGCCGCTAGCATCAGTTAGCCACTAGCATCAGTTAGCTGCTAGCATCAGTTAGCCGCTAGCTTTCGCTAATAACAGAATTTCACCACTTTGACATGACATGACTTTCCCGCATTTCACAACAAAGAAATAAGAGTTATCAGAACTATTGTCCCTTGTTGTGAACCCCAACTTAAAGATATAAGTAACAACAACTCACAAACTTGTTTTTGAGCAGACAACTGGCTTCCTTTGTTGTGCTAACTTACATTATTGCCCTAAATGTCAATAATTTATATTTCCAAGTTTTACCAACTTAAATCACTGTTTTAGGCCAAAAAATACAAGTTGGCTTTTTTGCAGTGTGAGTTATTCAAAACAGATCAATTATCAACAGATGAATTACTGTCTTAGATAGACTTTAAGTTTCCTTTTAAAAACTGATTTAGTGTAGATAGAGCAGAGATACTGAGGCAGATAATTCCAGAGAGACATTGATCTGTAGATAAAAGAACGATGTAAAGCGTATATTTTAAACGAGGCAGTAAAGCCGATCATTGCTGGATCCTCTAGTGTAATGATCATAAACAGTATTAGTAAAGACAACTTGATTATACAAAAACACGAGAGTTTTACTACTAGTGGCCGACTTAAACATTACTAGCGTGTTGGATGATAGTCTCTTCTCCACTGTGAGCCAGGAGAGGCAGTCGTGCATTCGACTCACATTGGATTTAAGTGAACAGCCCAAAACCAACCTTGATGCCCTATTTTGAGCAACCTGGAGCTTCCTGATCTCAACACTATCATGTCTGGAGTTTCGGAAAGGCGCCAGTGTAAAAGCCACTCAAAACAAAATTGCACAAAAACCTTTTTACACTTGCTTGAGTTCTCTTTGTTGAAGAAGAGTTGATGTGCTGAATGGCATAAAGACGTCTTTGTTGAATAAGTTCTGATATGGCAAACATTTAGCTCACATGACTGATCAGCTGTTTCTACTGTCTACGTCTTCCTGGTTAATAGATTAATTTGTCTCTATCTCTGGAGAGCATGAATCATGGCCAGTATTAGCTGACATGAAAGAACGAAAACACCTTACGCAATAGAATCAAACGTCTGAAGACCGATCTCCATTTCTCTCTTGTAGATTTACTAGATCTAGGGGCTCTGCTGGCAAAATGAAACTGTTATTTGTTTATGTTTTTATTTTTAGACCCAAAGCAATTTATATTCTTCTATGGTTAAAAAATGTGTAGCTTATATACGGCATTGAAACATTTAAAAAAAAAAACCTTTTTGTTCAACTTAAATGTGCATCATAGCTGACGAAAGTCTACAGCACGGCACCTTAACATCCAATTTTTGCCAACTTGTTTAGTTTTAAGTTTCCCTCGCTTGGCTAGCTTTCTAGCTAGCTCCTGAGATTTTTCTTCAGTGTCGATCTCATTTGCACTTTGGTCCTCACTGCTTTCTGACAATATTATATTGATAAATGCTCATTATGACTTATTAGTAAAGCTGGTAGGCTAATGTAGGCTGTTTTATCATCATTGCAAGGCTTCAAGTAAGGTTTGTGGCTCCATTTCTACATTTTTTCTGGGTTTTTTCAGCCAACAGTGGCTCTTTTGCACATAAAGGTTGCCGACCCCTGTGCTCGATGTTTAAAGCGACTTGTTTAGTTTCTGGTTGGTGACCTTAACTACTGAACGATTCCAGCCATGCATATACATAGACTGACCAGCTGTACCTTAACCCACTTTATCTAGTCCGGACTAGTTGTTGGAAATGTGCCTTTAATACTTTCTTTTTTGTGGAATTTGCTTGAACTTTGCAGGACAATTGAATGGAATCACATCTTGTGTTTTTGCATTTCTTGCTTGATGACATTTGATGAAAGTAATAATTGGCTATTTCTTTGCTTAACAACCTTCAGATTTAAAGAGGATTAATGCAGTGTATATTATCCCAAATCATAAAGTATTGGCATTTGCTTTAAAAACCTCATTGTGGTAGAATCTTGCTCAACCACATGTCCTATCATCCAACTACAAATCATCCCCTCCATCCAATCTATCATTCAATTATCTTCTGTCTGCACACATACAGTACATCACCATTCTCCCATCTGTCAATCACTCCACCAGTCGATGCGTCTACCTGCCCATCCATCCATCAAACCGCCCTTTTGTCTATACATCACGTCTCTTCCACGCCGTCCGCTATTCCAGCGTATTAATCCCACGCCGACTCCTCTGTCAGGCCCAATCCAGGAGCTAATGCATGTGACTAATGAGCACTAATGCTCATCCACTGATATAACAAATGGCATCAGATAGCTGCAGTATTCTAATAGCAGGATGTGATTATACGCATGAGCGGCTATCAGAGCCTCTGTCACTTCTCTATTCTTCGTCTTCTTCCCGTTGCTGGGGGTAGAGGTAGGGTTTTTTTATTTTGTGCCGTCGTTTTATTACCTCCAGCCCGTCGTTTTAGGTTCACAGATGAAAGAGCTCGGCTGAAGCTCAAAAAACTTTGGAATGAATTGCCGCTGCACATCAGACAGGCCTCCTCACTGTCTCATTTTAAGTCTCTTCTTAAAATACACGTCTTCTCGTTGGCTTTTAACGAACCTGGTCTCACATGAATCCGTGAAATAGCCACGGAATCACAAAATTTTCGTGAAACTGACACGGATTTCGCTACAATGCAAGTTATCCCGTGGCTATGTTTGTGTTTTTTGTGTGCTTTTTGTCAGTTTTTGTGTGTTTGTGTGTGTTTTTTGCAGTGTCATTATGTGTTTTTTGTCATTTTTTGTGTGTTTTTGTTTGTGTTTTATGTGTTTTTTGTGTTTTTATGTGTGCTTTTTGTCATTTTTTGTGTGTTTGTGTGTGTGTTTTTTGGTGTGTCTTCATGTGTGTTTTTTGTCATTATTTTGTGTGTGTTTTATGTGTGGTTTTTGTAATTTTTTGGGTGGTTTTTGTAAAGAAAATGTTTGTGTTTTCGGTGTGTTTTTGTGTGTTTTAAGTGTTTTTTTGTGTGTTTTTTTTGTGTTTTATCACACATAAAACACACACAAAAAACAAAAAAACCACAAAAAACCCCACTTAAAACACACAAAAACACACCGAAAACACAAACATTTTCTTTTTGTGTTTTTTGTCATTTTTGTGTGTGTTTTTGTTTGTGTTTTATGTGTTTTTTGTGTTTTTATGTGTGCTTTTTGTCATTTTATGTGTCTTTGTGTGTGTGTTTTTTGGTGTGTCATTATGTGTGTTTTTTGTCATTATTTTGTGTGTGTTTTATGTGTGGTTTTTGTAATTTTTTGGGTGGTTTTTGTAAAGAAAATGTATGTGTCTTCGGTGGGGTTTTTTTGTGTTTTTTATGTGTGTTTTTATGTGTTTTTTGTCATTTTTTTGTGTGTTTTTGTTTGTGTTTTATGTGTGTTTTTATGTTTTTTGTCATTTTTTTGTGTGTTTTTATGTGTGTTTTTTGTCATTATTTTATGTGTTTTTGTGTATGTTTTATGTGTGTATGTACTTATACAATATGCACTTTTCCTCTGCATTACAGGTGGATATGTTTGTGGTAAACTGAAGGTAAGAACACTGTTGCAGGGAGGGATAGAATGGGCGTGCAGGGGGATTTCAGCAAAAGTTGAAAATAAACCTTTTGCTGGGAGTGGGGTGTGCATTTTGTGTCGCCCGAGAAAGATGGAGACGGAGAGTGTGGAGAGGAACAGAGAGGCAGAGTAATTGAAATATGAGAGCGCTGCAGCAGCAAGCCCATGTGTCCATCAGCAGCTCCGGCGCGGCGGGTGGGAGAGTGCTACGTTTGTGTTTGTGTGTTAGCTGGAGGAGAGGCCACATGCCCCAGTTGTTCCAGTGTGAGAGCAAGATTGACAGCAGAGGTAGGGGTGCACTTGGTGCTCTGCCAGGCAGCACACACACACACACACACACACACACAGCCTTGCTCTCCATAACTTGTGGCAAGTGCTTATATGTGACAGGTTGTCGGGGAAACATTTTCTGTGTTAGGTTTATCCACTGTGATAAGGTCGGCCTAGTAAAAGACCTTCAGTGTGGAGAGCGGCCTGCATCCTCTCAGCCTCTGGGTCAGAAACGCTGCAGCAGCTGGACTTGAATTTAAAGCCGATATAGGAAATGCAAGGGGCACAAATTTTGACCCGGCCTGATTCATTCAGGCCCGAGGCCCGGCGAGGAACGGGCAGCTGACAGCTGACGGTCCAGACCTGGCCCCAGTCCAGAACCACGAGGTCAAAACTCTTCCTCTCTCTCTCTGGTACACGCATAGCTAGGAGAGAGGAGCATCTGCACGCTGGAACATAGCTCACTATATCTTCTTGACTATGTTACGTCCACTGAACAAACCCAGCCAGCAGACAATAACATGACAATCAGAGAATCAAACAAAGGCAAAAGTGATGTGAACAATTATGATTTATTTTACGAACAACAAAAGAAAGACACACTAAGGTGGAGGAGTGATTGAGCCAAAAGAAAGTTGAAACAAATATAACAAAAGAAAGCCTATGTGAAGAAAACAACCTGGTCTCACAGGAATCCGTGAAATCACTCAAATTTCCGTGGACAATAGACCAAAAACTATTTGTATTCTTCAATTGTGAAATTGTATAGCCTTTTTACAGCATATTAAAAAAAAGTTTTGACATTTAAGTCAACTAAAATGTGCTTCATAGCTTACGAAAGTCTCCGGCCCGGCGCCTTAACCTATAAGTTTTGCCAACTTTGAGTTTAGTTTTGAGTTCCCCTAGATAGCCTAGTTTCAAAATCATATTAATAAATGCTCAATATGACTATTAATAATGTTGGTAGGCTAATTTAGATTTGTTAGGGTGTTTCATTTTCATTTTAGGCTCAATATAAGGTTTGCGGCTCAATTCCGCAATTTTCTCTAATTTTTTTGGCCAACAGTGGTTCTTTCGTTAGTAAAGGTTGCCCACCCCTGCAGTAGTTGATATCATAATCATGTCTACCAGTATGGATGTAAACATAGTCTTTCTCCATTAACTGTCTTGTTCCCCACTCCAACAAAATCCGAAGAAAATGGAACCAAACTGAGTCTGAAGTCTTATCAAACTAGGTTGTTAGCTAGATCTAGCAGATTATACAACATCTTCAAGGCTGCAATAAACACTCATTTATGATGGCAACCTCCAAAATACCAAACTCAAGGCCTCAAAACAGTAGCCCAAGGTCTGGTCCACCAGTATGGATGTAAAAGTACAACTCACCCCGTTAACGGTCTTGCTGCTTTAAATGTGATCACCCACTCAGAGAAAATCTTAAGAAAATGGAACCAAACTGAGTCTAAATTAGTCAAACCTGTTGCACACCTGTCAAGTCATTAACTTGGAAACAAAACAATATCACTCTCTGCAATCCGTTCTCAATCAAGAGACGTGGTGCTGAAGGCGGTGAAACCATCATCGGCCATAACTCCACACCATAAAAAACATGCATGAAAAAAAACAGATAGTGTGCTTTTGAGGTCCGCTCCACCAAACATCAGTCTGAGGCTCACAGATGCCTCCTCTGCAGGGAAGCACTGATGTCTGGCAGCGCCAAGGCCAATCAGTCATGGTGAACATATGCCAGCTGAGTGTTTATAATCGTAGGCTTCATCTTCATGCCTGTCAGGTCCTGCGTGGATCTGATCACAGGATCCCCTGCTATGGGAGCGAGGCCCAAAGGCCACGCTTAAAGACCAAAATCCTTTACAGGACCCGGTAATTAGCCGACAGAGTTCTGCAGGCATGTTCCTCACTTTGATCTGCACGCTGATCAATGGCGAGATCACAGTGGGTTTGATAACTAGTTGCTGCCCTAATGTGTGTGTGTGTGTAAGTGTGTGTACACGATCTGCATCCTTTATTATGCATGTTTTCCTCATAAACCTCATGGATATGAAGTTTGTAGTGTTCATTTCCACACCTATACTGTTCAATGCCCTTGTGAGGAAGAGGCAATAGGCATATGAATTTCAGATTTCCCCCGTGAAATCACCTCTGCTGCAGTCGTCAGCACAAACAGTTTATGGTTTCCCATACTCGATAATCAGCTTATGTCCCCGTATGAATGCAGATAATGGCCGTGCTATAGGTAATTCGCTGTCCGTCTTGGGAGTGCATGTTCCTGTACACGTGCTACACTGATGCGTCTGATATTGGCCTCGTATTGAAAGATCACATCGTCTCTCGAGTGTTGTTTTGATTGTGTTGCACTCGATATTTATGCATCTATGTAGCTATGTAGTTTCAGTTTTTAGTGATTTTCACCAACAATCTCTCAACTGAACTCTCCGCACTATAAAGCTGCATCAAAAAAGTCACCGTCAACGATATTTAGACCTTCAGAGGAGTTTTTAAGGGCTGAAACATTGTTCATAAAGTATGCACAAGTGACTGACAGTGTGGAGGCTTTCCCCCAAATTAAAAAAAAAAAGGAACAGATCAGTTAATACCAGTCTTCACCCAGCTTTTATGCTGCTTTTTTGTTATATTGACAGCTCAGAAAATGCCTTCCATGAAAGAAATCGAAAACATAAAGGATGTAAAACTCAAATGAGCTACTTTTTATGCATCAGCAGCTAATTTAACAAAACGTGTCCTAATAATTAAAGTACACGCAGAAGATAAAAACTGCAAATTATTAACCCTGTCTTATCAAGTTGCAGACAGGAGAAGTTGCATGCAGGCTGTCGCTGTGTATTTCAAAATGTCAATTTGAAACAAAAATTGACCTTCGACTGGTTAAGACCATTTTTCCTCATTCCTGGGTGTTCAATTACACGTAAAAGCTTTTAAACCGCAACCTCCATGTCCAGATTCAGCCTGTACTCCATCTATATGAACTCCCCTTCTTATATTAGATGATGCAACACAGCTCTTAGAGCATTCGTCTCTAACTCTGCTTTAAGCTTTGTCAGCACACCACTGAAACAGCCCGGCAGCGAGAATAAACCAGAGCCTGTGTCCTCCTGTACAGCCTGCCCCCAGAGACAATAAAGATCTCTTGTATATAGTGTTTGATGTATAACATCAAACAAGCAGGCTTATACAGCAAACCACTGTACATCATCCTGCAACAACACAGTCTCCCTTCATTAGTTTCCAACTGTTTTTATGCTAGATGCACAATTGATTGAACCATTTTTACTCCATTCTTTAAATGCTACATGCAAATACAGAATAAAGCTATATACAGTACATATGCAAACATTGCATACATGTACTATATTATTAGGATTTCTTTAGTCACATCTTGACACTGATTGCCCTGTTGCAGGTGATTGTAATGCCCTAGTCCCGCCTTCCTCCTCTGTTTTCATTTGGTCATGTTCCTGTCAATCATCTTGATTAGCTGTCAACCTCTTGGAACAGTAACAAGTATCTGTGAAGCCAAGGAAGGTATGGAAGATGGCCAAAACATCCATTAAAAGAAGAATAAATCCACATAAATTCATATGTAATGCAACGCCTGAAAAAAAACCCCAAGTATATATTTGCTGATTTAATATGAAAAAAGCTGTATGTTACAGCTATAAAGTCATAGAAGATACTACAGTTTACAAGTTTTTTAACTGGTTATGGAATTAATACAGACTATTGCCTCTATATGACCTACTTAAGCAAACAAGACCATCAGCGAGAATATTGGCTATTAAAATGTAGTGATTTTTAATGCATGCCATTGGATTCGATCCCCCGATGAAATGATTTACAGCATGCAGGTTCAGCAGAAACTCCTTCAGCTCCGGAGGGGCCTCCAGTAGCGAGCAGTCCGCCGCACGGAGACGTAGATCTGGCTTTGCTGCCTTGGACGTGCAGTCAGAGCTCTGGTGGTTAGTGGAAGGCTCTCCATCTGGCAGCAGGAGATGATGCACAGCTTTGTCTTGCTGCTCTGCAGGTCCTTGGTTATCCTGATGGGACAAGACAAGGTGGTGGACAGGAGGATCTTCCATGTGGTCCAGGACTACCTGTCCATCCACTTGGGTGGGAATTTCCACTGCTGGAACATGGTGCATGGAGATAATCTGCAGCAGAGTTCATCTGCATGACCTACCAATCATCACCTAGTTGGTGCATGACCAGTGAGTGATGAACGAATCATCAACCAGTTGGTGCATGACCAGTTAGTGACGAATGAATCAAAACCCAGTTGGTGATGATTCGTTAATTTTTCTTGTTCAAGTTTGAAAATTTGCTGCTTTTCCATGTTTTCGTATGATTGTAAACCATTTATGTTTTACACTGTTGCCCGAACAAAACAGAACATTTGAAGACATTTTTGACTATTTCTGACATTTTATGAACCAAACAATCAGTAGAGCAGTGTTCCAGTATTATTGTTATAGTCTATTATTGCCCTTTCTGGATAACTCTATGATAAGAATCCATTGGTAAGCTGCATTTCCATCTGAAACTTCATTCTACTCAAAGAGACAATATCTTGTGCCCAGACAACATGTATATGTAAAATTACCTTTTTTTTTTATTATTGTCTGGACTCTGTAGCTTGCTCATAAATTATGTAACTTCTTCAGAACTGCTTCAGCCTACACTAGGCTGCTGGAGCACCATGCAGTGTTGGTGGGCCTGCAGAAGGGAATGGGGGCACGGGAGAACCAGAATCCAGATAGAGGAGGGTCTCTCAGACCCTGCTGCAGTAAAATGAGAGGTTTTCTAAAGGGAGTCCTGCAAGCTGCAGAACCTGTCAACACAATGTGGTGGTGCTCATGGACACATTATGTCTTCTTTCCACAGAGGCTGCCACAACCAGCACAAAATGAAAAATCCCTTGTAGTAACTTTAAATATTGGCTTCCTCACATGAAATGACTGTTAGCCTTCACAGAGTCCATATTGGTTGAACCTCAGTGTACACAGCTTTGGATTTACACACCCGCACACCTTGCTCTCCCTTCAGTCCACGCTGCACATCCCCAGACTGCAGGGCTGACAGGCGCTGGATGCAGATATGTGTTTATTTAAGAAGTTGGAGGGAGTCAATAGTCTCTTCATGTCGGCCTCCTGATCTGCTGTTTGAGCAAACACAAACTGTCGACTCTGACAGCGCAGATAAGACGAACACAAAGAACACCGAGCACTCCCCGTGATTGACTGACACTTTCAGAGTGTACAGTATGTGCCTGTGTGTGTGTGTGTGTGTGTGTGTGAGGAGGGAGGAGAACATGTGTGCAAGAAAGACAGAAGAAAATGTTCTTTTCTCACATCTGAACAATTACACCAGAACATTCTTCTGCTCTCGTCTCCTCCCCCTCCACTCTCTCTTTCCTCTCCTCCTTTCCTCTCTCCTTCTGTGTCTTACATTGCTGCTCTTTCTCTCTCTTTTTTCCCTCTTTCCCCTCATGATGTCATCTTGTTTATTTTCCTTCTCTCCTTTTCCTCTCCTTCTTGCCTCCTTATCTTATCTCCCTTTCTCTTTTTTTGTCTCATTCCTGGATCTTTCCCTATATCTTCTTTTTCCTTCCTCCCTTTTTATCCTCTCTTCCTCCTTTCTCTGTTTCTACTTTTGTCCTCTATCATCTTCTTCTCTTCTTAATCCTCATCGCATCTTATCTCCTGTCCTTCTCCTGTCCCTTACCTCCTTTCCTTTCCTTTCCTTTCCTTACCTCACTTCTTATCATTTCTTTTCCTTTACTTTCCTAACTTCTTATCCTTTCCTTTCCTTTCCTCACTTCTTATCCTTTCCCTTTGTTTCCTTTCCTTTCCTTCCCTTTCCTTTCCCTTTCTCCTTATCCTTTTCTTCCTATTCTCTCATCTCCTACTTTGTTTATCCCTTCGTCCTCTCTCCTTCTCTCCTATTTATCTCCCCATCTCTCCTCTCCTCCCCTCATCCTTTCCTTGCTATTCTCTCATCTCCTTCTCTATTTATCCCTTTGTCTCCTCTTCTCCTCCTCTCCCTTCTTCCCTCCTAATCTTCTTTTTGTCTCTCCCTTTCCTCTCTTCCTTTTATACCCCTTGCTTTCCACTTGTCATTTCCTTCTCTTCGTTATCTCCCCTTTATTTTTTCCTCCTTCTTTCCCTATTCTCTCCTCTCCTCTCCTTCTCCTCTCCATCGGAGTAATCGTCACTGAGAGCTCTGTTGATGTTGAGGCTTATATAAAACTCCTCTGCGAGGGGATGAGATCAGAGCAGCCAGGCGGTGAGAACAGACTATCCGACACATTGCGCTTAACATGCACCAAATGAAATAAACAGCATCTACCCTTCTGCCGCCGCAGCCAATCGGCTCTCACAGGGAAAAAAAATAAAAATCCCCCCCTCCAGACATCGTCCTCCATCAAGTTTTGCCTCTGTGACTCCTCACACTCCTGCATCATCCTTGTATAAACATCATTTATGTGGTACACAACCATGCTGGGGTCAAACCCGGATGCTGACCCTTTACCTCATTAAAAAAAAAAAAAAAAAAAAAAGCCACAAGGGAGAGCTAAGTGACAGGAAAGTCATAGCTGTCCACCGTGAGCTTGTTATGTGTAAGTGCAACATGGCTGATTGGTGTTTAGGGCCGAAGAGACGGCTAAAGGCCAGCAACAACCTCCAGCATGCACCGACATAATTGCCATTCAAAATGTGCACATGTGTTGCACCTGAAGTTTTCGACCTCTGCCAGAATTAACTCAATTAGGTTCAATTCTGAAAATGACACCCGGGTTTCAGACTTTTTCTTCGGCACGTCGCAGCCAATTTTAGGAGTAATGGCTAAGAAGAACTGTTTGTCTCATTTCAAAGTGCGGCAGCAGCGTGTGTCGCTGGGTGCCGGAGACTAATTGCTAGCTCATGGCAGCTCTCCACTTGATTCAGCTCTGTATGTCTGGTAATTTCAGCTCGTAATCACTGCTCAGGTAACGGCGGTCCTCTGCATCCCTTTTCTCAAGGCCTCCATTTCTTTCTCTTCCCTCCCATTTTTTTTTTCTTTCTCTCAAAGTCACAGCTACCTCAGGAAGTGTAATTACGGTTCTGTTGCATTCACTTTCTATTTGTCAAACAAACCATAGAGAATAGCAGCTTCACACACATCCAGTCAAGCAAATGCATAGCCACACACACTGCATGCTGGGACTCGGATAGACTAATCATGGCTCACTCGCTGCAGCTTGATGAGGTGTGTGTTTCATGAGTGGGTGGGTGCATGTACCCTTTTCCGACTATGTTGTTGAAGTGTGTGTGTGTGTGTGTGTGTGTGTGTGTGTGTGTGTGTTTTTTTCCCCCCGCTTGGACAAATGTGTGCGCAATTTCCTGGCACCTAATTGACAGGAAGCGGAACAGTTGTTGGAGTAGAGACATTTTTTGATGCGGATGTCTAACAGTAGATTAGACACTCCTGTCTATTCAGCATGGAACTGTCATTCCTTCATTGTCAGCAGCTCTGTGTCTTTCTTCCTACTTTCCATTGCATCTTCTTTTTTTTTTTTTTTTTACCTTTTTACCATTGGCGCTATCATTCCATTCACTGCCATACCTGTTTCTGCTAATGAGGGCTGTTTAGACGAAGGGAGAACTTTCTTCTTATCCCATTCTTTGCCTCTCTTTCTTCTCTAACTCTGTTTTGGGAGTGTTCCAACAAGCTCTTGCGCCTTTGGTTCATCCGCCACCGGTATTCTCCAGTTTAATGATCCACTCTGGGACCGAGGCTTCTAAAAAACATTAGTGAAGCTGCAGGGCTCCCGGGCCCGTCGCCGTCTGATTGTACCTGAGCTCAAGTGTGTCATCGGAGACTTACCGGTATCAGGTGAGCAGCATCGACTCCTGTACTAGTGGCATTAGATTAACAATCGCTTAGGGAATCCGCCGACTGTGGAGGGAGATGGGGAAAAGATAAGAAACCAGTTGTTGGTGGAAGAAGTAGAGAGATTCGGAAAAAGCTGCTATTTTTGGGGGGTCTGGAGCAGGAGCTAAATATTGTTGTGAAATATTTATCAGAAACATTTCAAATCTGCCAACTCATTGTGGTCTTATTCATAAATACAGCCGCCCATTATGAAGGTAAGCCTTTCTGCCTTCAGGCCCACAACCACCAAGCTGCTGGGAGTGATCTTCAGGGATCCTGCTCAATGCTGACTTCAGACCAACGTCTGTTATGGAGATTTACATTCATGCTGCTAAGATCTACTGCCCAACACCCCCCAGAGATCTGAAATATAGACTGTAGTGAAGACCTTGTAATGCTGCTGCAACCATTTGACAAGATGGTACAGTCTGCAAACTGATAATGACTCACCAACAATATTTACCCTTACTTTTAATCTAAGTCCTTTGCTATCAGTTTTAAGGTCCATTCTGACCTCCTGAGTGTGTAACAGTAAGCTTCAAGACAGAGACTTAAAGTAATAACTTGCTACTTTGGGATTTGTCAGGAAAGACAGAAAATTACCCAAAAAAGAATTTACCAAAAAAATACATAAAATTAAGCAAGAAAGGACTGAAATTGACCACAAAATGACAGAAAATTACCTCAAAAAGACACAAATTGACCAAAAAGGACACAAAATTACCAAAAAAGACACAAAATTACCACAAAATGATCAAAGAAAGACACAAAATGACCAAAAAAGACACAAATTGACCAGAAAATGATCAAAAAAAGACACAAAATGACCAAAAAAGACACACAATGACCAAAAAAGACACAAAATTACTACACAAAATGGGTAAAAAAACCACATTAAATGACCAAAAAGACTAAAACACTTCCAAAATGATTTGGCGACCCCCAGAAATCATCTCGTGACCCCAATTGGGGTTGGGACCCCAAGGTTGAGAATAGCTGCTCTACCGGAAAACAGTGGACTGGCCCCTCTGGGTCAGGAGTGAGTTCCTGTCCTGGTTCAGTTGAAGTATCTCGGAGGTCTTGTTGACCAGTGGCGGTAGAACGGAGCATGAGATGGACAGATGGTTTGGTACGGCTTCAACACTGATGCAGACGATCTACCAGATCACTGTAAACCTCACCTATGATCATCAGCTTTGGGTCGTTACCGAAAGACCGAGATCATGGATACAATCGACCGAAATTAGTTTAGTTCGTAGAGTGTCTGGGCTCAGCCTTGGAGAGAGTGAAGAACTCAGAGTAGAGCTGCTTCTCCTTGGCGTTGAAGGAGCCAGTTGAGGCGGTTGGGGTGTCTGATCAGGATGCCTCCTGGGTGCCTCCAGTTAGAGGTGTTCTGGGGACGTCCAACTGGTAAGAGGCCCCGGGGTCGACCCAGAACACGCTTTAGAGATTATATATCTCGTCTGGCCTCGGGGTCCCCTAGGAATAGCTGGAAAACATTGCTGGGGAGTGGGACATCTGGAATACCTTGGTTAGTCCACTGCTCCTGTGACCAAGTCAAAGAAATTGGATGCAAATATGGATCCAACACCATTTATCAACTCATGTATTCGAGAACCTGCCATGGATATCGAACCTTCAGTAGTTTGTCTTTTAGCTTAAATCTCCACATACAGAATCTATGCATGTTAATGCACCTATTGACTATTATGTGACAGCTACTGGACAGGTTGCCATTACGTTTAGTATGAATATTCATGCTCCCCATAGGATGATTATTGATGATCTTGGTGACATTTCCTCCAGCATCACTACTGTAAATTCTCCCCTTAATCAAAACATCAAGCTTTCATGAAAGGTATTATCTTTGTTTCCATTATGTTATTAAGAAGTTTATGTTTTCTTTGGTGACTCACCTTTTACTACTTCCACCATCAAAGCAACATTTCCCAGTCATGCAAGGTTTCAGGTTGTTTTTGAAATGTATTGAGCCCCTGTAGAGGGTAAAACCTTTTTCATTTTAAGCTTTCCTTCAGCATTACCCTGAGAACAAAATGTCAACTTTGCACTCAGGGTGTCTTAAAATATAATGCCCATTGCCATGAGATTGGCTGAGTCACACATTCATGCCCCCAAAGGGGAGGAATTCACGTCTAGTGCCACTCTCAGGAAAGGCTTTACATTTTTGGCCAAGTGTTTTGTTGGTTCTGTTAAGCAGCCTTTGAATGTAGTGAAAGAACTCAATAGGCTGTTTATACTTTTCTAGCAAAACAGACCGAAGTAACACCATGATTTCAAACCTATAGTTTGTCTCTTCTGGTTAGAATCAGGGGATGAGTTTCTTTTAACACAGAAACAAAAAATCATGTGTGAACATTGACCTTGCTCCCTGGTTGGATGTGTTTGTGGCAGGAGATTATATGATTATATATCATGAAGGAGATCCTGAAGAAGGTCCTTTGTGCCCAAATATCAAGTAGGCAACTCTCTTACCAGGTTAGGGACGAAACGTTTACCAATTCCAACATAAACAACAGAGAAATGATTGTTTAGTATTATATTACCAGATGGACAAAGGCATATCCTCCCTTAAATGGTAATGCACATTTAATATGGTTTTCATGTATGTACGAGGTATTGGTTCTGTTATAATTTTAAAATGTACCAAAAACAAGTGCTGCTTTTTGTTGTTATGGGTTTCAATTAAATGTTTTAAAAATACTAAGTGTATATCAGACCCTTTTTGGACTTCTCTGGTACAACCACGATTATATTGATAATCAACAAGATCTCCAACCTAAGTATGTCAATACCACCCATAACGACTCATATGAGCTGGTACAGACAGCACTAAAAATAGCACATGCATCATTATAGGTACACATACAGTTCAGGGTTGTAAACAAGCTGCAGTTTCTCTGAATTTATGCTACAAAACCACTGACCTAGGTTCTGGGCAAAACATTCCTGGTTAGATGTTGTGAAAGGCCGTTCAAACAGTAATAAAAAGTACATAAATACTGGAAGTGAAGAAGTTACAAAGTCGACATGAGTACCTACGTACAACCTTGAGGCACGGAAGTTAAGTCATGTTTAAGTCACATGATTTACTACTTACTAACAAACCCTGTTAAGCTAACTACCTAGCTAACTTCTTGGCTAAGTATTTAGCTTGCTAAGCTAACTCCTTAGCTAACTTCTTGGCTAAGTAGCTTGCTAAGCTAACTAGTTAACTACTTAGCTAACTAAATAGTTAGCTTAACAAGCTACTTAGCCAAGAAGTTAGCTATGTAATAATACAGTAACTTTTTTTCTTCATAAAGTATGAGAGGCAAAATGGAAATAATGATCTGTTGCTATCAAAAACAAGATATTTAAAGAATACTTGGAATATTCAACCATAATTAAGTTGATTTCAAAAGATAGAGCACAGAAACACACAGCAGCATGAAATAACATGGGGAATGAATGGTTCATTTTTGACCCATGTTGTGCATTAGAATGGGTGTCAATATGTTAAATAACTCTTATCAGCATCACATTTTGAGAAGTACACTTAACTACAGAAGCCGTTCAGCTCAAATTTGCCTTGTAGTTGGGTTGGATCGAGTTCGGATTCCTGATTACAATTATGTTTAAATCTGCCGAGTCAAATAGCACCAAGAGTCTGATTTAACCACGAAACAAGGCAGGTTTAAAAAAAAAACACCCTCAGTATACACACACAAAAAGATCCACACAGCTCTTCATCTCGGCAGGCAAATTTCTTATCTCCAGCCTGAAACGTGAGTATGCAGCGCGGCGGTATCCTGTTAAAACCAGTTTGTCGGCTTATCAATGAAAGCAATTGAAGCTGTGTATATGCTGCATTAATTGGCCGTAGACTGTGAAGAATCAGGGTGTAGTGAAAGCAGACAAGTAGCTTGTCATTGTGCAACACAGCAGACAGCAGTACTTTAGAATGAGTGGTAATGTGTGAAAGAACAGACTGTTTTGCCCCTGAGGACTATTTTCAATGGATTTGCCGAGTTCCTGAGAGGACTGTCACATTCGTGTGTGTGTGTGTGTGTGTGTGTGCACGCTCACAGACGGGCCCTCGTGGATGTGTGAGGCAGTGTGTGTTGTGTAGGTGGAACCTTCTGGAGTGTTGGAGGAAAACCCATAGGAGGCGATGACAGGACTGGGCTGTAGCAACAGGCGGCTGAGCCTCCCCGGGCTGATTCATCCTCACCAATAATTTCACTTAAACCTTCTTATCCTCCCATCGTCTTTGATTCTTCCTCTCCTCCTTTATACTTTGTTGTCTCTTGTTTGCTCTCCCTCCTACCTCTTTCTCCCAATACCTGCTTTTTTTTTTTTTTACTTCATCTCCCTTTCTCCCCATCACTTAATTTCCTGCTTTCTCCCTTCCTGTAATTCCCTCTCCTTAAACAAGGAGGTTAAACAACAAAAAAACGAAATATTCTGATGAATAAAGATTACATTTGACAATTAAAGTACATGTGGTGGGGTAAAAAATGTTAGTATATATTATATATATTTTGGTTATTATCAATAAAACCATGGAAAATGTCTAGATATGCATTTGTCATTCTTAAAAAGATGCATCTCCTACCTTTTTTTTCTGTCACCCCTGATCCTTCCAGTCCTCTCCTCCTGTGTGTATTGCTTATTAAACAACAATTCATGTAAAATTAAAGGAGAAATACCATAATGTCACAAGGACACAATTACCCTGAAAATAAAGGGACTACTCAGTCTGAATTACAGTTTTTGCTGATATTTACATTTAAATTTACAGTAGAAAACTCACTGTATTGTTTACAGTGAAGTTCTGGCAACCACAACTGTCGGTATTTTACCGTAAATTAAATAGATTTTTTTTTTTTTTTACAGTGTCTTGCATATCTTAGACCCAGCTTTCCAGCCTCTGTCCTATAACTTAACTTTAATGTTCACCGTGTTAGCCTCTTAATGCTAATGTTCGCTAATATTGGTAGTAAAAAATAGAGATGCTAGTTCTTTTTACAGACGATCGGGAATGTTCTCTTTACAAACAGACGATCAGGAACGTTTTAAACTAAACGCTTAAAACTATATTTGTATCACTTCCACATAGCTTCAAAATTAACTGTTCAAGTTAATATGAGTTGATGCAGAAATTCCAGTAAAAATGATCAGAAATGTTCATTTATGCACACATGCATTTGTCATTCTTAAAAAAGGTGCATCTCCAGACTAGCCTAAGGTATCTAAACCTGTTTTTATCTCTGACAATATTAGTTTGAAATGTCCAAAGACAACCAACCAATGAGCAGCTCAGCTTCACAGCAGAACTGGATTCACAGGATTCTGGATTCATGTGTCAGCAGCTCACGAGGAATAGCAGCACCATGACAACAACAAAAAGATATATATACCATGACAGATTTTATACCGACTCACTTGTCTTCTCTCTTTGTCTGGGGCATTCTGTGGAGAAGTGTGAGAGCAGATTTTATTTTAAAAAATTGAAAAAAGTGAGACAATGTCCAGACTGGTTTCTACTGTAGAGAGACGAGGTCACATCCTGCACACAGCAGCATGTCCACGCATGGCGCCTAAACATTCCTCCGCTTCCTCCGCCTGCTTTCTCCCCTGCTGTCATGGTGTGTGTGTGTGTGTGTGTGTGTGTGTGTGTGTGTGTGTGTGTGAGGCAGGCAGATGTCTGACAATATTCTGACGTTCAGTCCTGCTGTCTGCCGATGACTCAAGGATAGTCCACACACACACACACACACACACACACACACACACACACACTTGGTGCTTGTTCCCAGTCCCACCGGGCCTAATTGGCCCAGCCTGCTTAGTACAGCACTATTATTCAGCACTTCTGACAAAAAATATTCCTTGTGTGTGTGTGTGTGTGTGTGTGTGTGTGTGTGTGTGTGTGTAGTAAAGCTTCCCAGTGACACTTAAAGAAGTCCCTGGAGAGCTCCTTGTCGTCTCATGCTCTGACACATCTGTCGCTAGCTGAGGAAAGAAAGAAAGAAAGAAAGAACGAACACCTTTCTGGGTTTCACACAAGAAGTCCGGAGAATTTCACTCACACACCGTATACTAAAAGAGAAAAAAAAATAAAAAAAGATATGGAGAGAGAGAAAAAAAAAAAACTTTGGTAACTCTTTATAATAACCATTGTTTATAAATGTTAAACAGATAGTTTATTAATGTCTAATCATCATTTATAAATATATAAATATACATAGGCCAGGGCTACACGGTGGTGTAGTGGTTAGCGCTCTCGCCTCACAGCTAGAGGGTCGCCGGTTCGCCTCCCGCCTGCGGCTCTTCTGTGTGGAGTTTGCATGTTCTCCCCGTGTCAGCGTGGGTTCCCACCGGGTACTCCGGCTTCCTCCCACAGTCCAAAAACATGCACTTAGGTTTAATTGGGGACTCTAAATTGCCCGTAGGTGTGAATGAGAGTGTGATTGTCTGTCTCTATGTGTTAGCCCTGCGATAGTCTGGCGTCCTGTCCAGGGTGTACCCCGCCTCTCGCCCAATGTTAGCTGGGATCGGCTCCAGCCCCCGCGACCCGATTGCGGATAAGCGGTTAATGGTAATGAATGAATGAATACATAGGCCATTCAGAATGATAAATCCATAATTTATTAATATTTAACTAACTAAATCATTTATAAATGACAAATAGATGGTTTACTAATGTAAGTTTATCGTTACTTTACCATTAACATTATAATTAATAGTTTGTTAATAGTTTTAGTTGCACTCATTATAACATTTTTAACACCATATTATTTTTCATTTTTTCATTTGATTAATTCTTCTTTTCGAACCGAAAAAATAAACAACATAAACTACATCAGCGTAGGCTAGATGCATATACATACTCACATAGGCACCATTAAACAGTTGTACATAATTTACATAAATATATAAACATTTAAACACATACAGTATATATAGCCCTATACATATACATGCACCTGCCCCGTCTAAGTAATAAGATAGAAATAAGAACCAGTTAACTTAATATTCACTACACATTTCCTTATATATATAGGGAGTAGGCTGAAGTATAAAATACTTATTCAGGCCTGTAGAACCTGATAATGTAATAACGTCCCGATAATGTAATAAAGTGCATTTCCCAATAATGTAATACACTTTTTTTTTTACCAATAATGTAATAAAGTATAATATTAATGGAAGGTTTTTGATCAAATCAAAGATGGCGAAAAATCCAATATGGCCGAAAAACCACCATTGAGGATGCATTGAGCTGGGATTGGCCCGAGGGTTCCAGTGATACACCCTTTGTGAAAAACAAATGAACGGGTCAAAAGTGAATAAACATTCAACTTTGACCTGTTGGTGGCGCTAGAGCTCTTGAGCTAGAGTTACCTACACAGTATCACCACTTGAACCCAAGTAATGGGTGGTCTGCTGTTAAATTATTACAATATTGGGGAATTATTACATTATCAGGACTTGCGAAATGAAGGCTAACCTGATAATGTAATAACCTTCCATTAATGTTATACTTTATTACATTATTGGTAAAAAGTGTATTAAATTATTGGGAAATGCACTTTATTACATTATCAGGAAGTTATTACATCATCAGGTTTTATCACGTTTTCAATGGACTCAAATGCAGATTTTTATTACATTATCAGGAATTTTTTACATTATCAGGTTCTACAAGGCCTATCCCCTGATACTACATATTAAGTCTGTTAATGAGTTTGAAATGATTCATATACCTTTAAGAAATTGGTTGAAAACATGTAAAGATTAAATTTATGTATAGCACTTTGTAAATGGTTAATAATTGGTCTATAAACCATATATAAACATGACTTCGTTGGTTATTGTAAAGTGTTAAAACTTTTCTTAACGCCCATCACAAGCTCACACCACACAGCCGTGATTATGTTTCCCTCAGACGACTTATCAGAAATAATTCTCCACTCTCCTTCCCTCCCAGCCTCCAGATTGATTGCTTTGCCTTCCCTCAATAACAAAGTAAAGCCGGTGTGTTTGGCTCGGAGCCAGGCTACTGGAGCAGCGGCCCCCCGCCACACAGAAATCAGGACCCCCCTCCCTTCTGTCTCTCCACCCCAATCATTACTCCAATCAGCCGCCCAGCACTGTACCATGATGATTTCCTTTCCTGTGGCGACTCATTGGATAAGTCATCAGGCTCTTTGGTTAGAATAACCACCTCACCTGCCGTTGGTTCTGCACTTAAGCATTAGCTACAACTGCGGCCCACCACCCAGGGGGCTTGCGTCAGCAGCTAAAGTTATACATGAGTGTGTTTGGGTTTATTGGTCATCATAATCAGGCAAGAAATATATTTATATATTCCCTGGAAGTTGCTTTAAATCATGGGTCTCAAACTCGCAGCCCGCGGGCCAATTGCGGCCCTCTTGACGATATTTTGTGGCCCCCACCTTGATATGAAAGTTTAATGTGAGTTTTATATGAATGGCACTTTTCTGTGTTGTGTGTGGAAGGTCCCTTTAATTACTTTTTTTTGTAATTTTGTGTCTTTTTTTGTAATTTTGTGTCTTTTTAAAAAAATAATTTTGTGTATTTTTTTTTTTATAATTTTGTGTCTTTTTAAAAAATAATTTTGTGTCTTTTTTTGGTAATTTTGTGTCTTTTTTAAGATAATTTTGTGTCTTTTAAAAAAAAATAATTTTGTGTCTTTTTTTTAAATAATTTTGTGTATTTTTTCAATAATTTTGTGTCTTTTTAAAAAATAATTTTGTGTCTTTTTTTGGTAATTTTGTGTCTTTTTTTAAGATAATTTTGTGTGTCTTTTTAAAATAATTTTGTGTCTTTTTTTGGGTAATTTTGTGTCTTTTTTTGGTCATTTTGTGTCTTTTTTTAAGATAATTTTGTGTGTCTTTTTAAAATAATTTTGTGTGTTTTTTTGGGTAATTTTGTGTCTTTTTTGGTCATTTTGTGTCTTTTTTTGGTCATTTTGTGTCTTTTTTTAGGTCATTTTGTGTCTTTTTTTAATTAATAAAGATATAATATAACATATATAATAAATATTTGTATTGTTAATTATACAGCACTATACTGTAAAAATCAAACACAGTGATGAACTGTGAATAATACAATAAATAACTGTAGATTTCACACTGATTATTTACATAAAAAACCTTTAATATTCACCTGCAGTCTGCGGTTTCTGTCCACCTGTTTAACTTAATTTTTAGTTCTGTTTTGGTTTCCACCAACTCCTGAGAACTTTTTCTTTCTCCTCCAGCTAACTTCACCTGCTCTGTGGTGCTGAGCAGGTAGCATACAGTGAAGTTATTGGATTATATGTAGTGAGAACAGCTGTCTGATGCAGCTGGACATTAAGCTGATGAGAACCTTGAGATTGACCTATACCATAAATAACAACGTTTCTGGATATTTTAGCCAGTAATAACGACGAAGGTGATGATCTAGAGTTCTCTTTATGAACTTGTTTCATCTCAGTGATGATGGTTTGTTTTAACAGGTAATATTAAAGGGAATATAATAATTACTCAGGTAAAATCAACATAAGCAATGTACAGACAGAAAGAAGAAGAGTGACAAAAGATAAAAACACAGTTAGAAGCAGATTGTGTTTTGCAGTAATCCCATTCATAACACTGCAAAAAGGAGTGATAAAAAACCAGATAAAAACACTGAATCTGAGGGAAATGATCTTGCTGCATGGACAGATAATTTACCTTGACAAGATTTCTTAAATTAAGATTATTAAATCTAGAAAAAAGCATGTTGAACACTTAAAATAAGAAATGAACTCTTAAAACAAGATAAATTATCTAACACTTCTAAATCAATTTTTTTTTATCTTGGTAAGAAACAAATAATTGTCAGTGCACTCTGCTCTGGATAAATTAAAGCTGCAAGCAGTGATGAACTGGCCCGAGCAGAGTGCACTGACAATTATTTGTTTCTTACCAAGATAAAAAAATAATAATAATTAGATTTAGAAGTGTTCAACTCCACCTCACACATGGAAATGTGTATGTTAATGACATATACTGTATATATTTATACACCTTATGGACCATAACATAGAATACCTACAGTTGGGCTGCCTGCTGAATTGTGCAGGATCTCCTTTTCAACATCTTCCACTTCACTGTTTGCTTCTGTTTGTACACTCAGAGGACAAATGTGCATATGCCTGTTATTACAGAAAAAGTTCAGTCAACGTGCACAGCAGCAGTTGGTGTGAAAATAAAATCTCAAAGTGCTGTCACAAGCGCTAAATGCCTGCTCTGTGCCGGTGACGCTCACTTTAAAACTTTGATGAAGTTTTTTTCCTCTTGTTTGGTTCTCCATCTGCTCGGCTTGTACAACCGCTTTGAGTTTTTCTCCTCTATTTCCCCTCATACCTACCGATTTATTTTTTTCTTTTTTTTCCCCTCCTCTTCTTGTCTTTATGTTTTCTGTCTTAAAGCAGGCGCGGCAAGGCAAGGCAAGCAATACACCATGTTTGAATGTGTTCTGACACCTCGTCTTCACAGGGCCTGATTTCCCAGGGGAAAATGGGCGTTTGGCATGTTTACATTTTGTTCCCATTTCTGTGTCGCATCAAAAAGCGCTCCCTCTCTTTCCTCTTTCCCCCGCCGCGCCACAAACTAGACGTTCACTGAGGGAAAACAGATGCTGACCCGTCTCTTACACCTAAAGAGGAAGGAAAAGACTCGTGAGCAGACAAACAAGAATTACCTCCGGAAACAACAGGAACCCCAATCCGCCCACTGGAGTGTGCAGGGCGCCACGTGTGTGTGCTTAGGAGCGTGCACGGCCACATGTGTGTTTAGGAGCGTGCACGGCCACATGTGTGTTTAGGAGCGTGCATGGCTGCGTGTGTGTTTAGGAGCGTGCACAGCCGAGTGTGTGTTGAGTAGCGTGCACGGCCGTGTGTGTGTTTAGGAGCGTGCACGGCCACATGTGTGTTTAGGAGCGTGCATGGCAGCGTGTGTGTTTAGGAGCGTGCACAGCCGAGTGTGTGTTGAGTAGCGTGCACGGCTGTGTGTGTGTTTAGGAGTGTGCACGGCCGCGTGTGTGAGTTTAGGAGCGTGCACGGCCGTGTGTGTTTGCTTGAGTGATTTCTATTCATAGTTCCTCTCTCATAATGCAAACTACTCCTCAACCCGACTGAGAGAAGTCACTAATGCTAATTCATGTTAGCATTAACTGGAGCATTAACTGGGATGTTAGTTTTGGCTAGCAAAAAACAAAAATAAAAGTATGTTACTGACCTCAGAAAACTGAGCAGCGACTGCTTGGAGTGTCTGTTAGTCCAACCAAACGCTGAACAAGACATTTAATGAATGAAATGTTCAAATAAACTGTCATTAAGTGAAAATACAGTGAAAGGGTCAAAGTTATGAGACCAAACCGCTAAACTGCCTTTTTTATACCTATATACCTATATAACGTTATATATAACTTTATCGACACGTTGCCGTGGATACGCATTGTTCTGCTTCTCTCCTGGTGACGGCTCGCCTTGTTAGTGACCTGTCAATCAAAGGTAGCCCCGCCCCAAATCATACGATTCTTTATCTTCTATTTTCTTCTAAATTGGGCCATTATTAGAACTATGAATATCAAATTGTCTTGAAGAAGATTTTTTATTAGTGATTGAGACCATAGTGTTGTCCTAAAAAACATTTCTCAGGTAATAAATCAAGTAAGAAGTTTTCTCATTTTGCATTGAAATGAATGGAACAAAATGCTTTTGCAGCCATACATAGCGCCCCCTGCTGGAGTTTTCGGTAAAATGCAGCTTAAGGCACTTCCTGGTTTGCCTCCCTGCTCAGACCCGGAGGTTGCCACCTGGAATAAACAGACACATCTGTCAAATTATCTTGTAAATTTAACAACTTGTAATCCATAAAAACACTAATGGAACAATCTGATATTAACAAAATGAGTGTCAAATCCGATTAAAATATATAATTACCTATTCTGCCCCAAATCGCCCCAAATCATATGATTCTTTATCTTCTATTTCCTTCTAAATGGGGCCATTATTTACACTATTAACATCAGATTGTCTTGAAGAAGATTTTTGACTAGTGATTGAGACCATAGTGTTGTCCTAAAAAGTTTTCTTAAGTAATAAATCAAGTGCGTTTTCTCATTTTGCATTGAAATGAATGGAACAAAATGCTTTTGCACCCATCACCGGGGCCCTTGCTGGAATTTTTGGTAAAATGCTGAAGGCGCTTCCTGGTTTGCCTCCCTGCTCAGACCAGGAGGTTGCCGCCTGGTTAATAATAAAAGGTAATTATTAGAAGCGAAAAAAGCTTAAAAACTTTTAAAAGTTCATCTCCGGGGCCCATTACCGCTCCTCCTCTGGAAGAGCTCCGGAGGTAATTTTCCTCCAGCTTTACCATCCATCTGACAAGTAAAACGGTCGGGGAGGAAAAACGTGGTTCATCGGACTCAAACATCAAATTGCGGTCTTGTCTTGGGTTGCGATGTCAATCGAGGAAGTGAGATGGGAGGTGAAGTGCTGACAAGAAGGACTTTTTTGGACAGAAACATGTTCGTCAGCTCTTCACTCGCTCTTCTTCTCTCTTCTCACTGGAGGTGTAGCGTCTGACAGCGAGCCTGTTACAGCGCCTCTGATTTGATGTGAGCAGCACGCCGACGTGTCTCCACATCAGTCTGTATTCTAAGTGTTAAACTACTGTGTGGATTAGACTTTAGTTTTAAAGTGGAGGTGAGGCACGAGCTTAACTACCTGGAGACTCACTAACACATCCTGTGTTAGAGACACCAGGAGCTGGTTCTGTTTCTTGCTAGTGAAATTATGGATGTTTCCCTCACTGATTGTTTAGTTTAGTGTAACTTTAGTCCATTTTTGTGTTCCATAATCATAATATTGTTGCACGATCATCCAAACAGGTAGAAGTAGGTGGAAGAGGAGCATTTCAAGTTTTCTTACTCTCTTGTTTTTCAAGTTTTAATTCACCTGGTTTGCACTTTTTGTCAGTTTTACAGTGTAACTAGATTAAAACAACACCAACATCAAACAAGAGCTTATCAAAAATGATTGTCAAATATCAAATATTGAAGTGACGGCCCACATTAACAATCATACCTTATCAGAAATAATTGATAGTATCATAAATTGTGTCAGTTTAGAGCATTTTCTACATATTCTACACACACTGTAATGACACAAAGCAGTGTAAAATCTCCAAAGTTTTCCTTTAAGCAGCACCATGAGAACAGATGAGTTAGTACACCATTTTCTATATCTGTATTAGTTCAACCAACTATATTTGCTGTATCTGTATCTCAGAATTGACCGTGTTTAGGCTGAGAGTTGTTGGGTTTTAAAGCGTTAAACTGGGCCATAAACGAGTCCAGAAGTTAATTTTTTTAAGCCTGATCTTGACATGGGTTGATCAGAAGTTGCTGCATTTCTTATTAGACAACTATTCACAGATCAGACTCAGATTTGAGCTTCAGATCAAAGTTTTGGATCACAAGAGTAAGAGGGCTTGGGCTTGTAAAAAGTTAATTATCCGTGCCTGATAGTCTTTTATCTGAGTATTTGGCTCAACCTTAACCTTTAGGCTGTTTTTACTTTGGTAGGTGGCCTCTAAGTTACCTTATAGCACCAATCCAAGCAAAAAATAATGTTGTTTCACCAAATCCATGTGGTTTTATGTTGCTTCTTTATTTTCCCCAGAGAGCTGGGTCATCCAATTGTCTGAATCGGATCAATTTAGCCATTTTTAAACTTCCTTGGTATTATTTGTTCTTCTGTGTCCGCTCCATTTGAGTTTAAAATATATTGTGCATCAAAGGGTTGATTGCCGTCCTCCAGTTGCTCCAATATGTTTGTATAACCAGGTACTTCATATAACAGAAGTTAAGCTCTTGCTGTCACTTCACTGCATTTATCTCACCTTTTTTTTCACTCTGATGTGTCCTCTCGCTGTCTTCAGATGCTCCTCCATCAGAGGCTTTCTGCCTCCGTCTGACAGCTACACCAGCGTGTGAATGGCGTGGCGTGAATTAGCCCGTATCATGTGTGTTGGTGTGAAGGTGAAAGGGGTAAAGTTTAACTCCCTGTCTCCTTCCACAGCATATATATGTATGTATATAGTGTATGTGTGTGATGGAGCTGGTGAAGTGGAGCGAGGCAGAGATGGGCTGTTGGCTGTCAGTGTGATCGGAGCTCTGGATTGGCTGATCATCGGTCCGGAAGCATGGATATTACACAGCACAGCTTATCTCGAGGAGGACTTTAACCTCAGCATGTGTAAGTGACCTGTGTGTGTGTGTGTGTGTGTGTGTGTGTGTGTGAGGCAGACTCTTTCTCAGTCCTCTTCATCCTCACTCCATCTCCTCCACGTCTCTGTATCCATCACTCTCTTTGACTATAAAATCTTTGACTGCAGATTTACAGGATTAAAAGTGGTAAATTTGCAAGAAAAAAGTTGCAGACTTAGAAGATTTAAAGTGGTAAATTTGCGGGGGAAAAGTCACAGATTAACGACATTTAAAGTGGTACATTTTCGAGAGAAAAGTTGCAGATTTATGACATTAAAAGTGGCAAATTTTCAAGAAAAAAGATGCAGATTTACAAGATTAAAAGTGGCAAATTTGAGAGAAAAAAAGTTGCAGATTTACAAAATTAAAAGTGGTAAATTTGCGAGAAAAAAGTAGCAGATTTACGAGATTAAAAGTGGGAAAATTTTCGAGAAAAAAGTAGCAGATTTACGAGATTAAAAGTGGTAAATTTGCGGGGGAAAAAGTCACAGATTTACAACATTAAAAGTGGTAAATTTTTCGAGAAAAAAGATGCAGATTTACGAGATTAAAAGTGGCAAATTTGAGAGAAAAAAAGTTGCAGATTTACAAAATTAAAAGTGGTAAATTTGCGAGAAAAAAGTAGCAGATATACAAGATTAAAAGGGGCAAATCTGCAAGAGAAAAGTTGCAGATTTACAGGATTAAAAGTGGTAAATTTGCGGGAGAAAAAGTCACAGATTTACAACATTAAAAGTGGTAAATTTTCGAGAGAAAAATTGCAGATTTATGAGATTAAAAGTGGCAAATCTTATCTCGAGGAGGACTTTAACCTCAGCATGTGTAAGTGACCTGTATGTATGTGTGTGTGTGTGCGTGTCTAATCTAGTGTGTGTAAAATCTTTGACTGCAGATTTACAGGATTAAAAGTGGTAAATTTGCGAGAAAAACGTTGCAGTCTTATGAAATTAAAAGTGGTAAATTTGCAAGAAAAAAGCTGCAGATTTACGAGATTAAAAGTGGCAAATCTGCAAGAAAAAAGTTGCATATTTACGAGATTAAAAGCAGTAAATTTTTGAGAAAAAAGTTGCAGACTTAGAAGATTTAAAGTGGTAAATTTGCGGGGGGGAAAGTCACAGATTTACGACATTAAAAGTGGTAAATTTGTGGGGGAGAAAGTCACAGATTTACGACATTAAAAGTGGTAAATTTTCAAGAAAAAGTCACAGATTTACGACATTAAAAGTGGTAAATTTTCGAGAAAAAAGTTGCAGATTTACGAGATTAAAAGTGGCAAATTTTATCTCGAGGAGGACTTTAACCTCAGCATGTGTAAGCGACCTGTGTGTGTGTGTGTGTGTGTGTGTGTGTGTGTGTGTGAGGCAGACTCTTTCTCAGTCTTCTTCATCCTCACTCCATCTCCTCCACGTCTCTGTATCCATCACTCTCTTTGACTAAGTGTAAGGATCTTTTTGGCTCTTTTTCTCTCTGTTGCGTTGCCAGTTTTCCCTCTCAGGCCTGGCTGCTGAGGGATCTTGAAGGTCAACATTTTTATTTTTAAGCAGCCAATCCTGAAAAAAAGCCCACTTCTAAATAGCTTTGAACATTTTCAATGAAGTATTCTACGTTTCTTTTGGATATTTACTCTTTGAAAGCAGCAATAAAAACCCTGAGAGCAACAGACAAGAAGGTAATGATCGTGTCTGGAAAGTTGGGCTCAGACGTCACCAGTTGAGGGCCAATTTAACCTCGATTCCCCAGAGAAATCTGGTCTGGGACATTGGTTGGTACTGATGTTCAGCCCAGATTATCTGTTAATGTCAGTGGTTTACATTTTTTTTTTTTACCTCCTGAACTGTTCACTACAACGGCGTATTAGGGCCAAGTATGAAAATAAAAATAGAAAGATGCACCAGGGGAGGGGTGTAATATTTCGAGAAAAAGTCGCCAATTTACGAGATTAAAGTGGCAAATCTGCAAGAAAAAAAGTTGCAGAATTACGAGATTAAAAGTGGTAAATTTTCAAGAAAAAAGTTGCAGTTTTGTGAGATTAAAGTGGCAAATCTGCAAGAAAAGAGTTGCAGATATACGAGATTAAAAGTGGTAAATTTGCAGGGAAAAAAGTTGCAGATTTACAAGATTAAAATTGGTAAATTTGTGGGGAAAAAAGTTGCAGATTTATGACATTAAAAGTGGCAAATCTTTGAGAAAAAAAGTCTCAGATTTACAGGATTAAAAGTGGTAAATTTGTGGGGGAAAAAGTTGCAGATTTACAAGATTAAAATGGTACATTTGCGGGGGAAAAAGTTGTAGATTTACAAAATTAAAAGTAGTAAATTTTTGAGAAAAAGTTGCAGATTTATGAGATTAAAAGTGGCAAATTCTCGAGAAAAAAGTTGCAGTTTTGTGAGATTAAAGTTGCAAATCTGCAAGAAAAAAGTTGCAGATTTACGAGATTAAAGTGGCAAATTTGCAAGAAAAGAGTTGCAGATATACGAGATTAAAAGTGGTAAATTTGCAAGAAAAAATTGTATATTTATGAGAAAAAAAGTTGAAAAGGGAAAATTGTATAATGTATGGAAAAGTGGGAGACATCTTGCTGGTAGAATCTAATAAAATGTGGTGGTGTACTACCTTGAAAAACAAAACACTAGCCTATTTTTCCGACTTTTTTCTCATAAATCTGCAACTTTTTTCTCACAGATTTACCACATTTAATTCCGTAAATCTTTGACTTTTTCTCTCATCGATTTGCAACTTCAATCTCATAAATTTGCGACTTTCTTTCGTGAAATATTACCCCCCTTTCCTTGGTCTGTATTTTATTTTTTTACATAACTTGCCCTACGCCATTGTAGTTAATAATTAATAACTTAATAATTATCCAACATACTTGATATTTACAAATTAAAATATGTGTGAGTGTGAGATAATTTATCTTGTTTTGAGAGTTAATTTCTTATTTTAAGTGTTCAACATGCTTATTTCTAGATTTAATAATCTTAATTTAAGAAATCTTGTCAAGGTAAATTATCTGTCCATGCAGCAAGATCATTTCCCTCAGATTTACTGTTTTATCTGGTTTTTAGACATTTTTTACAGTGTGTGTGACACGAGGTTGACACTCAATCAGGTGTTTTTGGACGACAATGATGCAATTTTGTTGCATTAATATTTAAGTATCATACTGTAAATACATGATTCCTCAGCAGAGTGAACCAGTGTCTCTCCTCTGTCATCTCAGAGGTTGACGTTACTGACATCTCGACTGTCTGAGCGTTCAATAAAAGGCCAATATCACGCTGATATATTGACAAACTGAGCATTACCCTCCTCCTCTTCCTCCTCCTCTTCCTCCTCCTCCTCTTCCTCCCAGCAGCGGTGAAACGCTCTCCCCCCTCTCATTAGCTCTTTATTCCTGCGGATTTATTTCATTCCTCCTCTGCCTCCTTCCCTCTCTCTGTCACCCCCTCTAATTTGAAGTGCAATAGTTTCCCTCTGGCATGAAAATATTGCGTCATTCATCATGTCTCTCTAATTCGTCTTAGATATCCTCCACCTCCACCCTTACCCCCCCCACTCCTCCGCTGCACCACTTAGCTGTGATATTGCCCAGAGTCAACGAATACAAGGCGACTCATATCCGTCCGTGCTGTGACTTTTGATACATTTCAACAGACATACAGTTCAGGAATGTGCTATCACTCTCTCCGGGTCTCTCGCCTCTTTTTTTTTTTTTTTCCACTCTCACGCCGACTGTATGCTGCGGCCGCCGTCTGGCCGTCTCATTGCGAGGCGATGGGTGTGGGCCATTTTTGCGGCTCAATGCTCAGTGCTAAGCTGTTTGCCGCGGTGACTGGCCAGAGGTGTATTGGGCTAAATTGAAGCGGCTGCTGATTAGATGGCTAGCTATCGATAAGGCCCGAGTGGAATTTCAGCCTCGGCTTCGTGTGTCCCGGGGAGTCCAAATGTAGCTGCGGGCTCGCCACCGCCACCGCCACCGCCAACTCAGCTTGCTGAGAAAATGTTGTAGACCAGGGGTCTCAAACTCAAATTACCTGGGGGCCGCTGAAGGCAGTATCAAAATGACCAAAAAAAGACACAAAATGACTAAGAAGAGACACAAAATGACCAAAAAGATACACAAAATGACCAAAAAAGACACAAAATTACAAAAAAAGACACAAAATGACTGAAAAACACAAAATGACTTAAAAAAAGGGCACAAAATGACCAAAAAAAGACATAAAATGACCAAAAAAGACACAAAATGACTGAAAAAACACTAAATTACTTAAAGAAGACACAAAATGACCAAAAAATACACAGAATTACCAAAACAGATACAAAATTATTTAAAAAAGACACAAAATTACCAAAAAAAGACATAAAATAACCAAAAAAAGTTATTAAAGGGACCTTCCACACACAACACGGTAAAGTGCCATTCATATAAAACTCACATTAAACTTTCATATCAAGGTGGGGGCCACAAAATATCTCCAAGAGGGCCACAATTGGCCCGCGGGCCGCGAGTTTGAGACCCATGTTGTAGATGATTGTAGAGACGGGACTTTAGCTTCACAAAGTTTCACCACAACTCCTCTTCTTCTACTTCTGAATCTCTTCTCAGGGGTCAATCCAAAGATCAATCTGCATAATTTATCCCCAGTCTCTTGATTTTATTCTTTTATTTAACCTTCTTTTATCAAGCTGAGCCTATAAGACTATTTTTTATGGCTGCAAATAATGAAAAATGCAATTTCCAGGCAACATCTTTAAATTGCTTGTTTTTTTTATCAAACAAGTCCAAAACAAGTCCAAATATAATGGATTTAGAATAATAGAGAAAAGCAATATTTCACAATAACACATTTACTTCTGTCCACAATCAATTAAACCGTAATATTTCCAACAGCTTTTTATCTGTCTCAGTCACTGAACTCAACCAGCGGGTATTTAATTCCTTTTGCTCAGAAAAGGTGAGAAATCTTCAAACTGCTTCAAGAAAGTATGAAGAAATTACTTGTATACAAATAGGCTATCAAATAATCATCATCATTGATTTGATCTAGCTTTCGGAGACAATACGACTGTAATTAAACACAGATAACATACCACATACCTTCCAGCTGCTTCCTTCAGGGTGAAGGTTTAGTCTCCCTAAATGCCTAAAGGACGTTATGCTTCTTATAATCCTAGAGTGGTTCAGGTCCTACCTGTCAGAGAGGTCTTTCTCTGTCAGGCTGGTGGGACTCCACTTAATTGTGGGGTCCCCCAGGGATCTATCCTGGGACCTATCCTTTTTTGCATGATATCTCCTCCATGATACTTGTATTTTTTTCTTATACTGCTGTCTGTAAACCAGATTGATCCTCTGGGACATTTAAGTTTTACCTTACCTTACGGTAGAATGGCTAAAAGCTGGAAAAGTTTATGGTATCGAGGTTAAAGAGGTTGGAAGACACAAAATTACACAAAAAAGACACAAAATGACTGAAAAAAAAAACTAAATTACTTAAGAAAGACACAAAATTACCCCCAAAAAATACACAAACTTACAAAAAAAAGACACAAAATGACCAAAAAAAGACACAAAATACTGGAAAAACACAAAATTATTTTAAAAAGACACAAAATTACCAAAAAAGACACACAATTATTTAGAAAAAAGACACAAAATTATTTTAAAAAAGACACAAAATTACCAAAAAAAGACACAAAATTACTTAAAAAAGACACAAAATTACCAAAAAAGACACAAAATTACTTAAAAAAGACACAAAATTACCAAAAAAGACACAAAATTACTAAAAAAAGACACAAAATGACCAAAAAAGACACAGAATAATTAAAAAAGACACACAATTTCCAAAAAAGACACACAATTATTTAGAAAAAAGACACAAAATGACCAAAAAAAGACACAAAATGACAGAAAAAACTAAATTACTTAAAAAAGACACAAAATTACCAAAAAAGACACAGAATAATTAAAAAAGACACACAATTACCAAAAATCCATCTCTGATCCACCATCTTGATGAAGTGGCTTCTACCAACAATTTGAACCTATATTGACAGAGAACATATGGAAAAAATTATATATAATGCTTTTGTCCGGCGTGTCCCCTTTATTCAGCTAACTTACTATCCCCTTTTAATTAAAATTTTCTGGTAAGTACCTCTATTCACCCCACTTTAACATCACTCGGGCCTTTATTTCTTTATATATTTTGTCAAAATAATATAATCTCAAATGCCCAATTAAGAACAACTTAACCAAGTTGCCAGAGTTGAAAAGCTTCCAACTGTTCAGGTGTAGTTTTCTCTGTTCTCTGGAGGGTTTTTACATCTTTTACACCTTCAGGAAGTTCAAGGATGAAACAAATTATTTACCAGCGTGATTATATTGTCACAGTGCTTTTTTAATAAAAATTTCTTTCTTTTCTAACCCAACACAAGCTTTTGTTTGAGAATTATTAATAAGAAGATGTTATTTATAGTCTGTTTAATATGCTAAAAACACAGAGCGTGCAACATTTCTTATTCAGAAAGAAGTGGAATAAAGATATGACAAACACAACAAAAACATAATCAAAAGCGTTTGAATTCACACAACATAAAGAGAAAGACTGCGAGCAAGTTGGTATTTTTTGAACAGCGTGTTTGGAGTATTTTTCATTCTATGTGTGCCTGTGTGAATGAAATCAGGCCATCCACTGGTGTTTATATTGATGTGTGAATTTTATTTATCTACAATTCTACAATCTGTCTGAGGTGACACAGTGGCTCCGTATTGTTCCCGTTCACAGCTCCAGCTATCATTAGCCACGACAGAATGAAGCGGTATTGAGCGGCAGCCTGTACCTCGCTCTTATTAAACCCTGTACGTGTGTGTGTGTGTGTGTGTGTGTGTGTGTGTGTGTTCTTGTATTTCCTACATAGTGAGGACCATTGATATGACGAATTTTGGACAAATAATGAAGCAGACAACAACTAATGACCAAAAAATTACATACAATTAAGCAAAAAAAGGACTCAAATTTCCCACAAAAAGGCACAAAATGACCAAAAAAAGGAAACAAAATTATCAAAAAAGACACTTTAGAGCAGTAGTTCTCAACCTTTTTGAGTCGCGACCCCCAATTTAACATGCATGTTGTCCGGACCCCCACTTACTGAACATAATCTCACAGTCTCATATAAAAGTTGATACGACGAATTTTGCACAAATAATGAAGCAGACAACAACTAATGAACAAAAAATTACATAGAATTAAGCAAAAAAGGACTCAAATCGACCACAAATAACACAAAATTACCAAAAAAGACACAAAATGACCAAAAAAGACACAAAATGACCACAATAAGGAAACAAAATGACCAAAAAAGACGCTTTAGAGCAGTAGTTCTCAACCTTTTTGAGTCGCGACCCCCAATTTAACATGCATGTTGTCCACAAACGCCGCTCACTGAACAGAAACTCACAGTTCAGATCAGACAAACTCAGTTGATACGACGAATTTTGGACAAATAATGAAGCAGACAACAAGTAATGACCAAAAAATTACATAAAAATAAGCAAAAGAGGACTCAAAATGACCACAAAAAGACACAAAATGACCAAAAAAAGACACAAAATTGGCCAAAAAAGAAACAAAATGACCAAACAAGACACTAAATGAACAAAAAAGACACAAAATTGCCCAAAATAAAAACAAAATTACCAAAAAAGACACAAAATTGGACAAATAATGAAACAGACAACAACTAAAACATCTCTCTGTCTGTGCATTTATATATATTTTTTTATATTTTATTGTTACTTTTAATCTAAGTCCTTTGCTATCAGTTTAAAGGTCCATTCTGACCTCCTGAGTGTGTAACAGTCAGCTTCAAGCCAGAGACTCCTTGGAAAGTAACAACTTGATACTTGTTTAGGATTTGTCAGAAAATACACAACATTACTAAAAAAAAGACACAAAATGATGATGAAAACACTAAATTACTTTAAAATTGATTGTTGGTTGATTTTATTTGACCATTCTTGATATAAAAAATATGAAACAGCAACCTGTGTCATACGTAATATAAATAGATAAAAAAAAAATAGTCAGGGATGACACAATAAAGCCCTAAGGCTTATTTCCATTGTGGACACATAATGACAAAAAAGGCACAAAATGATAAAAAAAAATCACATAATTACCAAAAAAGACACAAAATGGCCCAAAAAAGACACAAAATGACAGAAATAAACACAAAATGACCCAAAAAAGACACAAAATGACCAAAAAAAGATGCAAAATTACTAAAAAAAAGACAGAAAATGATTTAAAAAAGACACAAAATTACCAACAAAAAGTAATTAAAGGGACCTTCCACACACAACACGGTAAAGTGCCATTCATATAAAACTCACATTAAACTTTCATATCAAGGTGGGGGCCACAAAATATCATCACGAGGGCCACAATTGGCCCGCGGGCCGCCGGTTTGAGACCCCTGATTTATGTACTGTCGTGTACCAGGAAGTAGTTTTCACTTGTCAAACTCGTCTCCTTTATGCTCTTTACATTAACCGAGTGGAAACATTCTGTGATTATCACCATATTTGTGTCAAGTGAGAACATGTTGAGCTCCAGTGGAGACACCTTGAGCAAACCCTCATCTGGATGCTTTAGTTAACATCTTTTGACTGTGAATTGAATGTATTGAATGTATTGAATTCAGTGTGAAAGAGCTTTTATATTGAGGATGTGAAGGAGGGCAGGTGGAGGCAGGTGATGGTGTACTTCCTGTAGGTAACTGCAGAAACACAACTTTCTGTAAACATTTGGACCTTTGTACAGTGTAAAAAAAGAGATATTTCAGGAAAAAATACATCTTGATAACAAGGTCATGAGTCAGACCCCTTACTTCAGTAAAAGTCCTGATAGCACACTACAATCAAAACTTTTTTAAGTAAAAGTGCAAAAGTATCGGCAACAAAATGTACTTAAAGTATCTAAAGCAGGGGTCTTAAACTTAAATTACCTGGGGGCCGCTGGAGGCAGAATCAAAATGACCAAAAAAAGACACAAAATTACTAGAAGAAAAAGACACAAAATGACCAAAAATAAAAGACACAAAATGACAGAAAAAAATGAATTTACTTAAAAAAGAAACAAAATGACCAAAAAAGACAAAAAAAATTATGAAAAAAGACACACAAGTATTAAAAAAAGACACAAAATTACTTAAAAAGACAAAATGACCAAAAAAAGACACAAAAGTACTAAAAAAAGACAGAAAATGACTGAAAAAACATTAAATTACTTTTAAAGAAAAGACACAAAATGACAAAAAGGACACAAAATGACCAAACAATACACAGAACTACCAAAAAAAGACACAAAAGTACTAAAAAAAAAGAAACAAAATGACCAAAAAGAAACAAAATTATTAAAAAAACACAAAATTATTTAAAAAAGACACAAAATGACCGAAAAAGACACAAAATGACCAAAAAAAAGACACAAAATGACTGAAAAAAACATTAAATTACTTTAAAAAAAGACACAAAATGACCAAACAATACACAGAATTACCAAAAAAAGACACAAAATTACCAAAAAAAAGGAACAAAATTACAAAAAAAGACACAGAATTACCAAAAAAAGGCACAAAATCAATTAGTTGACCTGCTATCTCCCCCTAAAAATCCACTCTCCACAACCCCCAGTTCTCTATAAAACCCAGCGTAATGTTCAGGGGTTACAGGTTGGATGCAGAGTGTCTCAGAGAGTAAAAAGTGTCAATGGGAGGAGTTGATGTTGGTAGTAACACGTTCCTTCTGCCCGACATGATGTGAGCTGTCTCTTTCATTCTCTGGACAGAAATAAAGGCCTGTAATGGCATGTGTTAGTCTAATGGAGAGGAGTAGTAACACTGATGGAGTCTAGTGGCTGGCTGTGTGGGAGAGTGACACTGTTAGCTTAGCGCGGCTATTTCAGGGCCCTTCCATGCTACAGCATCAGCTCCCACACAGACGAGTGCCAGCACTCACACACACACACACACACACACACACCAGCCTGAGTGTTGAACTCCATTAAAACACAGATGCATGCAGAAACCTCTCTCCGTGTTTTACATCGCATGTCAGGCTTTTGTCGCTCTGACATGCTTTGTTCAAAGGCACGAAAACATTAGCGCCAAACAGATTCTTCTTTCTGCCACAGCAGATTGAGAAGAGTTGAATTCTTGGTGTTAAACTGGACATACACTGGTAGAGTTAATTATACTCTGGATAGAGTTAATCCTTTATTATTAACTCTCATAAATACACTGTAGCTGTAAATACTGGCGTCCCTGCTGCCAGTATTTTACTGTTATTTTACAATTCACATACTGTAATTTATTTACATTAACAGTATACATTCGTAGTATACATTACATTACGTATACAGTATACATTAACAGTATATTACCGTATTTTGGCTTAAAGTATATGATCGTGGGATAATTGTTATTTTACAGCAATTCATTACAAATAGTGTTTAACACTTTTAATTTGTAGTTATCTACTTTTATTGTTAATTGACTGATTTAACTGTTAATTTGAGTGAGACGAGTAATGCACTTTGTAACCAACATGAAACAAGATAAGATGATACTATGGTTCGGAGTTGCTTGCTAGCGTGCTAAAGTGGTGCTAACGATAGCAAGCCCTTCGTCCAAAGTCATTTCTACATTTTTTTTTGTTGTGAAAATAACACAGCAATTTGAATAGTTAAATTTTAACTCCTACCTTTACACTAAGTTAGTGTAAATTTGACTCTTTTTGGTGGAGAGTCAAATTTACAGTAACTCAGTGTAAAGGTGCCAACACTCGAAAAAGTGTTAAATTAAGACTCCTAAGAGGAATTAAGAGGTGTGGACCCATATAGACACTTTAAAAGTGTGAAGATCAACTCTTACAGTGTTAATTAGGGTATGCTGATTTTACTGTATTATCAAAGCATTCATTTAAGAATTTAATTATGTTTCTTTCATCCAAAGTTACTCTTTTCTGTTGGTATTTAAAGCCATAAACACCCAGGAAACAGCATGAGGACATAAAATGGAAAAAATAGACTTTAATTAATGACTCTTTGCTATCCAACGTCTCATGTCTCTGCTGTCTTTCTGTCTCGCCCACTCGCCTCCTCACATGGCGGCTGGTCTCACTCCAGTGCATCAATGGGAACGTGACGCCTGTGACAGGAATACTTGTAATTATCCTCCCACACTCCTGTCTCTTGAAGGTGATTGGGTGGCCGCTCACTTTCCGGCGCGCTAGCCACCGCCCACGGCAGATCTATCAATCTCCTGCGAACCTGTAACCACCAACTCCACGGACCCCCACTCTCTGCCAAACGCTCCGTCAGGCACCTCCCACCTGGGAGCCTGCAGGAACCAGGCCTCACATTAAATGCAGTTTAGGTGAGCTGACAGGTGAGGCACACACTTGCACTTATGAATGCACAGCAAAGCCTGGCAGTGATGCATTCAGGAACAATGGTGAGCAAATGTAATACTGTATATATAAAAAAAAAAATCCAGAGACCTACTGGAGTTTTTTTTGCCCAGGGGTTTCTTGTTTTCTTTAAATTTAGTGTAAATGTCATGAAGAGTAAATTACTTTTATTACAAATATTAACCAGGAAATGGAAGTTTAAATCTGTAATAGATAATAGATATAATATAATGGGACATAACAGGGCCGGCTGTAGGCCATTTGGTGCCCTGGGCAAGATCCATTGGTGTTGAACAGCTCTGCTTGCTGTTTCATGGAGGAGGGAACTCCCGTTTTTGTTTACTCATGGTGCCAACCAGGCTATATAATACTGTCTATATAATGATTAACTTACAAGTAAATTCGCAAAGAAGCACAGCTGGAGACCGCTAACAAAGTTAGAGACAAGAGAGACAATGAAAGTTCAACCTAGCTAGCAAGCTAATACAAATTAAACTTCATACAAAATATTTAAAAAAAGATTGGGACTTCTTTTCCTCCTTCTTTTTTCTTCTCTTTCGATACTGTGCACCGGAGAGCTTTGACGGCCGTTTCATCTTGCAACAAATATCAAAACATAACGTGTCTGTCACTTGACGTGACCTGACCTCTGTGACAGTGGTCTGACCGTCTAAAGGGGGGCAAGGCAATGATCTGTGACAGCGATCTGACCGTCTAAAGGGGGGCAAGGCAATGACCGCACGTCACGTGACAAAATGTCATTGTTTATCTGTTTCTTTATTTTGTTAATATTTATAATATTCAAGACAAAACACGAAGGTAGGGCAACAATGGGCATCGAAAATGATTATTGTTTTTTTTTTTTTTTTTACTTCGAGGGTGACTGGTGGCGCCCCTCCAGCAGATGGCGCTCTATGCCTAGAGAATCCTGTCTTCCCCTTTGTTGTTACTATCTCTTTTTTTCTCTCCTCCATACAAACTTTTTTTGTAAATACAACTAACATTTGGAATTTTCTTTCCCCCCAGTTAATTCTAAGTATTTCTATCTGATATATGCGGTGGTTCTATCATTGTTAGTTTGCTCAAGAAGACTTTCACCTCCTAGTGGTGAAATCAGTATTATCTTTTTCAGTTGGCATTAAATCTTGATGTTTACGGCTACAATTTTCATTTTGTTTTTCTGCTTCTGGTACCAATGAATACCTTAATTTGACAATGTGGTCTTGGGCCCTGAATGACAAAATCAAGAAGACAAAAAAACCCTGTCAACAAATTATTCTCCTCAATCTTTAGAATAATTATCTTTTTTAGTCTGAGTGTTCTCAAAATATATTGATGTCTAATACACGCGCCTGTCAACAAGCTGAGCAGTTAAACTTTGACCAACCAGAAAATGTCACTAATTGTCCTCCCACAAAGCAACACTAATTGCTTTGAAACTGTGCTCCGAAGACGAGCCGCAACCTTGAGCGTTTGTCACGGCTGCAGCGGCTGAAAGATCACAAATTCTTTGTTGGTCTTGATGAATGAATCTATTTCCGCAGCCCATGGTAAATGGGCTGGCATGTTAATTAAAGGCTTGCCGATACTCTTGAACTTATTACCTAGCTTCCTGCTAATGAGCGAAATGATGCCAAATTCTTGAAAAAAAGAGCCGGGGAGAAAACAAGCTTTATCTCGGAGGTTGGAGGAGGCTGCAGGGGAGAAAAAAAACTCACTTACAGCTCTTTCACTACTTCACCTTTGCAGAGAAATAACTCTTTTTCTTCCTCGCTGCCCATAACTGTGCTGTAATGGCAAGTAATTTAAGGGAAATTAACATTTTGACATGCTCCTCAGGGGTTGCGGGAAAGTGGAGAGGAGAGGATAAGAGAAAAGAGGAGGAGGGAGTATAGAACGGAGACAGAAAAAGAGGATGAATTAGTATATAATTCCGTATGGCTGAATGTTTGGTCCAAGGGTTAAGTGCGGCTGAGTTAAACTGTCGTCTGCAGTCCCATTGGCCGAGAACCCTTAACTGTCTAATGGCTTTTAAAAGCAGCAGGGAGCTCCGAGGCAGATGGTGCACAGACAGAAGACATCATCACCACCAAACTATGAGAGTATATAATTAAGAAATAGATATTCAAGTTTGATTGTTGTCCAGAGCAACTTGAAGAACATCTTGAATAGATTCTTAAATGGCCGCCATTTGTCATAACAAGCACATGTCACTTTCTACGGCCAAGAGTTGCTTTTAGCACGTAATGGCCAAGTTTTAATAGTGTGGATCTAAATCAAGTGGAATGGGCCATAAAGCTGCATCTGACAAAAAATATTGGAGTCCACCATTGGAATTTATTTTAATCTTTTTTTAAAGCAGTTTCTGGGTAGTTTTACAAAGTCCTGGTCAGACCCAGTGAATAACTGCATAACTTGCATGACATTCCTTTCTTTATACTTATTATGTTTTTTGGCATTTTGCCTTTATTAGACAGCACAGTAGAGAGAGAAAAGGAAAGGTTCCCAATTAGAGTTATAAAGTCTCAGACCACTGGACGACCAGGATACCCTATAAAAGGCTGACTCTCATTTGTTGTTGGTGCCCCTGGAGGGAATTCGTCCAGTTTGCTCTCCAGGATTTACCTTACAAATGCAATTAGCCTCCATGCTGCAACTTCCAGGCACCCTACACTTCCTCAGGCTGTCCAGAGATGTTCAAATGTAAATCTTTAGTGACATACTTACTCTTCTGCTTGTACTTTAGTAGACTATAGAATCACTGTACCAGTCTTCCCCTTAGTTTTAGCTGTCTCTCTCTCTACCAGCCTCCTTTATGCTGCGCTTTCTCCTTTTTTTTTCTTTCTCCCAGTTATTTCTATATATTTCTATTCATTATATGTGGTGGTTCTATCATTGTAAATTTGCTTAAGAAGACTTTCGCCACCCATAACTTGATGATTGACCAACATTGGCCAAATTCTTTTTAAAAATGTAGATCAATTTAAAACCAAAGTGCTTGGAATATAACTTTATTTTCCATTGTTTTATATGGTATGACCCTTGAACCTTCATTGTAAGTTTTGACTGTGTGTTCATGCTGTTTGTTTGTTTTTTACCTGTGCGACTATGCATGTATGTCTGGGTGTGTTTATGTGTTTGTCTAAACTAGGTATTTTGAATTGTACATATTTCTCTTTTTATATTCATATTTTTATAGACTCTTAAATGTTGCACTTACTGGAGAGCACTTTGAATTTCGTTGTGCATGTGACAATGACAAATAAAGACCTATTCTATTCTATTCTATTCTATTCTATTCTAAGTTTGCCTAAGAAGACTTTCGCCACCTATATTACTTGACGATTGACCAACATTTGTTCATATTTTTTAAATTTTAGACCAAATTAAACCTAAAGTGCCTAGAATATAACTTTCTTGTCCTTTGTCGTATATGTTAAACATGAAATGACCCTCAACTTTCTTTGAAAAGTACAAACTTTTGCTGCCGCTGGATGACCAGGACACCCTGAAAAAGACTTACTCTCATTTGTTGTTGGAGCCCCTGGAGCCCCTCCAGTTTGCTTTCCAGGAATTATCTTGCAAATGCGATTAGCCAGGGGCACGGTGGCGCAGTTGGTAGCGCTCTCGCCTCACAGCTAGAAGGTCCTGGGTTCAATTCCCGCCAGGATGCTGTGGGCGTTGGAGGCGTGTCCCCACCTCCATGTCTCCGGTGTCCGTAGCGCTGGTCGGTGTCGGCAAAAAGGGCCTTTCTGTGTGGAGTTTGCATGTTCTCCCCGTGTTCTCCCCTGAGGATCCCCTTACAGGGACCTCTCACAAAAACATGCATTGGTCGCTAACTCTGCATGTCTCGGAGGAATCATGTGACCAGTTCAGACAGGGACGAGGTTGCGCCCAGGAATCATGAAATAGGAAAAACTGGGTGATAAATAAATGGGTTACAAAATTAAAAAAAAAGATATGCTGCAACTTCCACCCTACACTTGACTTACTTTTTGAACTAGGGTGATGCAGTTGTTGGAGGTGTGGATCTCATGGCAGACCCACTGGTGTCTCTGGTTCTCTGTGTATAAGGTTATAGATGATTGGAGTATCCAAACTTCAGTATGTGAAAAGGCAAAGCTGAAAGGCCAAAAAATCCCATTTGAGGGCTCTACTTGTGATCACAGAGCTAGAATTAATTAGATCAATTTATAAATCTACACTTTGGAGCAGCCAATGGGAACTTCCTGTTCAATCTCACTAATGCCCCTCGCTTTGATTTTAGACTTTGGAACAGCCAATAGGAGCCTCTTGTTACTAATCTAGACTTTGAAGCTGCCAATACAGATCTATTGTTTAAAATAACATTTTCAGCAGCTGGTGGGAACCTTTTTCTACCTAAGGAACTTCAGAATCACCCAGAAGCAGCAACTTCTCTCCACTATCATCTTTAATTGCATGAAGATCTTAAATAATTTTGAAGCAAACAACCAGCGATTAAGCTTTATGGTATTTTTCTCTCCTTGCTACTTCTTTACCTTCCATTATTCTTTTTTTCATTCTCTTTGTCTCTCGCTCCGTATCCCCAGCAGGGCCATGTGGATTAGCGCTGAAAGCTAATGAAATGTAATTACCGCCTTTGTCGATAAGAATCGATTGGCTCAGGTCTCACAGGCCCCTTCCCGGAGAGGGTCCCCGAGGGGCCGGCGCTGCAGCCGCAACGGGGCCCCCCCCCCCCCCCCCCCCCCCAGCACCCAGGCTTTATTTCCTGCCTGGTTGCCATGAGCAATAGGAGATAGCATTGACAGGGCAGTATGAAGTGGAGTCAGATCTGTCGGATGGTCCCTCAGCGTGGCCTCGCAAGGGGGAATGAGATTCCTTATCAAATCAGCCGGATTAGAGAAAGGGTGTCAGGAAAAACGTCAATTCCTACATCAGGCGCCAGAAGATCAGGTTTTGGCATGTTTGTGTGCAAGAGATTGGAGAGAATGTGTTTTTACCTAATTTACTTCACTCATTTCCTCTTTTTTACCTCATGTGAACCAGTACAAACATTGATTGATTGATAGATAGATTACTTTATATAATAATAATAGTACAGCATATATTAGATAATATAATATGTAATAATAAATATTAACAATATAAAATAAAATAAAAAGAAATAAAATAATTATAAATAAAATAATATGATATATAATATATAATAAATAATATATAATAATAGTAATAGTAATAATAATAATAAATATGGCCGGTATAATAATAATAGTAGTATATTACAGTATATAATAATAATACTAATGGCAGCAACAGTATATATTATAATAATAATAATAATAATAATAATAATAGTAATAATATTAATAACATAGCAATGTGTCATGTGTAGATTTAGTGCTTAAATTTAGTGTATTTCTGAAATGTTGATTCTGGCAGAGGTAGATGAATTATAGAGTCTTATTGAAGAAGGAAGGAAGGATTGAGAATTGATTTGAACATAAAATAAAAGATCATTTTAAAAAAACACAAAATGAAACAACAACAAGACTCAACACTTATTTGTGTTCAAAAGGAGTCAAAGCTTATTAAATCCCTTCTCCCTAAGTTAATTTACTATATTCAGTTATATAACAACAATAATAATCATATATATATATATATATATATATATATATATATATATATATATATATATATATATATATATATATATATATATATATATATATATATATATGTAATTATAACACATAGTAATGTAGTTTTATAAACTTGTTATTACCATTATTAACATACATAACTTGTTATTAACTTACAAACACA
This sequence comes from Centropristis striata, assembly GCF_030273125.1. Taxonomy (NCBI): domain Eukaryota; kingdom Metazoa; phylum Chordata; class Actinopteri; order Perciformes; family Serranidae; genus Centropristis; species Centropristis striata. The sequence continues at coordinate 28,596,092 of NC_081538.1, read as the reverse complement.
TAAGTACCCATACACCCATGTAGTCACAATGAGACAACAATGAACAAACAAACAAACAACAACAACACACAAAAAAGAAAAATAGTAATAAGACATTTAATTCATTGCAAACTTAATCAGTTTTTTTATGCTAATTTCTATTTCTAATTATGATTTCTGTTTCAATTACCTTTCAGGTGAAGTTTGAGATAGGTCTGTTTTTTATTGAAACGCTTCCTGGTTAGAGGCCAGGGGCACGTCTCTATAATACAGCTATTTTATTTTTTAAAAAAAAACAATAAGAAAAGAGTTGCATGGACCTAATTATGCAGCTTTACTAATTAGCTATAAAAATATACTGCCAAGTAATGATTGGGTACATTTCCAAATGTTCTACTAAGCCTTTGATTACTCTCATTTAAGAAGAACTATTCACCACTGAAGGTTTTAAAAGCCAAAGTTCCCTGCGTGGCATTGTGATTATTATTTTTAATTTTCCTTAAATAGTGAAATTGTCATGGTTTTCTTCCTTCTCGACCTTCACTCAGTATTTTGGGTTTTTTAGCTCGGTGTTTATAAAACACCAAAGCTTGGTTCCCATGTGGGAGCTGCCTGTATTTCACTGCAACAATTTGCTTTTCAAGCAGGTAAGAGACGGCACAATCAAAACCCCTTTGAGACAAATTTCAAACATATTCATCATCTTCCAAAAAATTCCTTCAGAGTAAAAGACCCTGAAGTTCTAAAGGGAACAACTGTAAGTTAGCTCCGTCGGCACGTGTGACACGGACTCATTGTCACACATCACAGACGCCGCAGGAAATGAATCTCTTTCTCCTGCACGGAAAACACAGGTGTGAAAATGCAGTCTGAATAAAAAATGCACTCAAGGAAATGTGAGTGAAGAAGCCTGCTGACGGTTTGTGTGTCTGCCACTCACACAATGCACTGAAGCTGTGTGTTAATTAAAATACAGAGCAGAAACACAGCAAAGACATATTTTTTTTGCAGTTTGACATGACGGATCCATCAAAACTCACAAAAAAATATTGTTTTACCTTGTTTTAAATTGGATTTTAATAGTTTAGATATTTGCATTTTCCCTTTAAAATGCCTGTACAGTTTTGTCAAACCGTAATAAGGTTGATTCATTTAAACGCTTCATCTTGTATAGTGGATTTACTTTTAAGTGCAGATGCAGAAATGTACCTTACAACGCCTCCATGTGCTGCTGAATGAAGAGGAGGTTAATATCTTGAACTTTCCAGTGTGAACATACTTCAGAATGAAAATGAATCATCAGAAGTTTCCCTCAAGACAAGATAACATTTCAGAGTATGTGAAAATACTCTGCTTTGATCGATCTTTGGCTCAAATGTATATTTTGCCACATAATAGGTTAAAACTAGAAAATTTCCTCTGGGGAAATTCTGAAAGGGCCACGGGGGCTACTGCCGGTGTGTGTACACTATGATGAGATTCTTCAGAGATTTATAACAATTAATACTAGTAATGTTATAATACTATATAATATACAAGGAGCACACCAACAAGCATTCCTTTTCAAATATTTATTTATACAGCAACCCATGACCTTTAACCTCAAAATGTGTGTGTGTGTGTGTGTGTGTGTGTGTGTGTGTGAGAGAAAGAGAGAAAGAAACGTGTATTTGGAGGAGTGTGCGCGCTTATGCGCATGTGTGTGTGTGTGTGTGTGTGTGTGTGTGTGTGTGTGTGTGTGTATCTTGGCCCCCCCTCCCCCAATGAAAAAAGTGATGTCCTGGTCGTCGTCGACTACGACGGACGAACGAAGGAAAAGGTATCTGTAACTGTAATCACATCAAAGATCAAAGGCAATCAGAGCAGAGCAATCAACAGAATTAACTGACACCTGTTCGGGCACAGTGACAGCAGCCAGAGGTGGACAGACTGGAATTTCTGGCCTCGAACAGAAAGCATTTTTGGCAAAACCATAATACCTAACATTGATCCGACTTCACTTTGAGCATCCTGAGATCTTCCTGAACTTCTACATATGTTTTTTTTTTAAGAAAAATGAAAAAATAGCTTTGTTAGAGCGATCTAAAAAAAACTGTTACATCTCCCTTTTTCAGAAATCTTCCTGCATTTTGTGTGTGTGTGTGTGTGTGTGTGTGTATGTGTGTGTGTGTGTGTATGTGTGGAAGGTCCCTTTAATTACTTTTTTTAGTAATTTTGTGTCCTTTTTTGGTCATCTTAATGCTGCCTCCATCAGCCCCAATGGAATATGAGTTTGAAACCCCTGATTTAAAGTGTCTTTTATAACGCCTTACCAGGCTTGTTTTTTGCCCTAAACCTAGGTTTTTATAGCATAAATTCATAAAACTGCAGTATTTTGTCCAACCGTGAACCATATGTGTATGTATAATGACATATGTGCTTTTTTTAGAACCGTGAGCCTGAATCATTCATATGAGTGGTAGTGGGTGCTATTGAGAAACGGTTGATGTTTACATGTTTATTTTGCATGAAAGGGGTCTTTAACCTTCTATATATAAGCTTCTATATGTTGGTATTCAGTGTAGTTTTCTAGTTGTCGTCTTTGTTTAAAAACCTTGAACACTTTGAGAGTCCTGTCATCTGCCAAGGACGTGGTGCTCCCTCCTCTGTCAATCTGTCCATTCCATTGTTTGTCTGTCACCACATTCTCTCTAAAATGAATGGCCGGGTTGGCACGGAAAATATCTGCCGTGCACGTTTATGCTCTCAGGAGCCAGAGGCATAATGATTTTGCTGACCCTGCGACCTTTCATCTGGTGCCACTATCAGGCTCCATCACGGCAGAAATTGCTTGGTGCAAGAACAAGAAGACCCTCCTGACTCTGTGGAGCCTGTGATCACTGCCCCAGCACCACCACCACCACAAAAATTAAAGATTGAAATTAAAAAAAACAATCAGGCTGTGGCTCACATCACCCTCGTAACTACTTCACTTCACACATTTACGTTTTGTTATTTATTTACTGTTTGGTATTTATTTACTGTTTAAACCAGGGGTCTCAAACTCAAATTACCTGGGGGTGAAAAAAGACACAAAATGACTGAAAAAACACTAAATTACTTAAAAAAGACACAAAATGACTGAAAAAAAGACACAAAATGGGGCGGCTGTGGCTCAGTTGGTAGAGTTGGTTGGCCCCCAACCGAAGGGTTTGTGGTTCGATCCCTGACCATGGCAGCCTACATGTCGAAGTATCCTTGAGCAAGATACTGAACCCCAAAATTGCTCCACATACGGCGTTCATCGGTGTGTGAATGAATTGCCAATGGTGGCAGGTGGCACCGTTTAGGGTAGCTTCTACCACCAGTATGAATGTGTGTGTGAACTGAAGTGTAAAGCGCTTTGAGTGGTCGCAAAGCGACTCGAAAAAGCGTTATATAAGTGCAGGTCCATTTACAAAATGACCACAAAAAGACTAAATTACGCTTACTTAAAAAATACACACAATTAGTAAAAAAAACACAAAATTATTTAAAAAAAGACCAAAAAACTGAATTACTTAGAAAAGACACAAAATGACTAAAAAAAGACACAAAAAGACTAAAAAACACTAAATCATTCAAAAAAAGACACAAAATGATGTCCAGGTCAGACCCCGCCTGTATAAACTGCACACCAATTAATGCTAACGGTGAGATTAAAGATTTATGAGCTTATTTTTAGTTTTCTCGCTTTAAGCCGAAGCACACCAGCGATCGCTTTCTTGTTCTGTGGGAAACTATTTATGTGCAGAAAAATGGCAAAAAAAAACATGCAAAAGGTGGACAAACCAAGTTGTATCTCTCCCACACACTCACACACACACACACACACACACACCACCGTGGCGGTTCGGGGAAGGGGCCAAGTGTGTGGGAGAGATGGAGGGAAGGATCGATAGAGCAGCGAAAGAGTGCTGTAAACCATGAAAGAAGACAAAAGCCTCCTGTTTTCCCACAGTGCACCAGACTCTGTTAGCCTGGGAGCTACAGCGCTAACACCGGCACTCTCTCACACATACAGAAAAACACTTGCATACCATCACCACCATCGAGTGGAGCGATAAAGAAAAAAATAGCATGTACCCAGGAAATATCAATAAGAGTCTCTGGGAACCAACACACACTCTGGCTGAGGGAGGAATAGTTTTATTCCGTCTACGGGGGATTGATTTTTATTCTTTGTTTATGTCCTACGGTGCGTTGTAAAACTTATTTTATGCTTCACCTTAAATGCCCACAGTGTGTGTCTGTCTGCTTTCAGATGGCTTTGGAGCTCATGTGTGTGTGTGTGTGTGTGTGTGTGTGTGTGTGTGTGTGTGTGTGTGTATGTGTGTGTATTTTTTACTGTATAACTTTTTGTGTGTCTTTATTCGAACCCTCAGGGTTAAAAACATTGTGTGCCAAAAATCCCACACCATCAACAGTCAGACTATAACACACACCGATGTTTTACCTAATGTTCATCAGGAATAGAATTCTATTTTAAGATAGAATATAAACCAGACGATTTTTAAATGGATCCGTTAAAGTAATTTTTATTAGGATAACCTTCTAAACCACCAGACGAACTGTTTCACGGTGCATTTTTTACATTTTACTCACTGTGGCACAACATTACTAAAAAAAGACACAAAATGACTGAAAAAACACTAAATTACTTAAAAAATACACAAAATGACTGAAAAAATACACAAAATGACTAAAAAAGACACAAAATTACTGAAAAAAGACACAAAATGACCAAAAAAAGACACAAAATTACTGAAAAAACACTAAATTACTTAAAAAATACACAAAATGACAGAAAAAATACACAAAATTAATGAAAAAAGACACAAAATGACCAAAAAAAGACACAAAATTACTAAAAAAAGACACAAAATGACTGAAAAACACTACAGTACTTAAAAAAGACACAAAATTACTACAAAATGACCAAAAAAGACACAAAATTACTAAAGAAAAAGACACAAAATGTTAACTAAAAACGTGTGTTTGTGTGTTAATGACAGAAAGAATGTGTGTGTCTCCGTGTCTCTCTCTCTGTGTGTGTGTGTGTGTGTGTGTGTGTGTGTGTGTTTTCCCCCGTATTTGTGCTTCATGTCACTCCTCATCTGATGACTGATGGATATCTGAGGGGACGTTTTTTCCTGGTGTCATTCAAGGGCCCCTGAACAGGCTGAAATGCTCTGCTGATGATGCCCACACACACTAAACACACACTACACACACACTAAACACACACTACACACACATACACACATCATCGGCATATATAACAAGCCCAGTTTCAAGCACACAGTGCAGAGAATGGGCACACAGCGTGTATTTGTTTGACCGTACACAGTATCACAGCAGTTAGCACAGAGATTGGGTTTATTTAACAAGCATCTAAGCAGAACCAGCAAAGCCCTCGCTAATAATAACTCAAACAAATGCCCTTCGACTGTACGAGAGCAGTGGGAATCCTATAAATACTCATGTAAATAGCAGGCTATTTCCAGCTGCTTGTTGTGCTGCATCTCATTTGTTGTATTGTCAGAGAGCAACTGTAATTTAAGCATCGGAGCAGGGAGGGGCCCGGGCTGCACAACTTATCACTGTTAACACTGTTGTTGCTGTTTGTGCACATGATTTACACAAACTTGTTAAAAGAAAGTGTTTCAGAGCTTGTGGTTTTTTGGTTCCTGAGCCAAAAATTCATAAAAAAAGACACAAAACTACTAAAAAAGACACAAAATGACTGAAAAAAGACAAAAAAATACTAAAAAAGACACAAAGTTATTTTAAAAAAGACTTAAAATGACCAAAAAAGACGCAAAATTACTCCAAAAGACACAAAGTTATTTTAAAAAAGACTTAAAATGACCAAAAAAGACGCAAAATTACTCCAAAAGACACAAAGTTATTTTAAAAAAGACTTAAAATGACCAAAAAAGACGCAAAATTACTCCAAAAGACACAAAATGACTGAAAAAACACTACAATATTTAAAAAAGACACAAAATGACAAAAAAAGACACAAAATTATTTAAAAAAAGACACTAAAATGACCAAAAAGAAGACACAAAATTACTACAAAAAGACACAAAATTATTTAAAAAAGACACAAAATTACCAAAAAAGACAGACTTACTAAAAAAAGACATTAAATGACTGAAAAAAGACACAAAATGTGTGTCTCCGTGTCTCTCTGTGTGTGTTTTCCCCGTATGCAGAAGTTATCACTGTTAATACTGTTGATGCTGTTTGTGCACATGATTTACACAAACTTGTTAAAAGAAAGCGTTTCTGAGCTTGTGGTTTTTTGGTTCCTGAGCCAAAAATTCATATTTCTTCTCCACAACTCAAGCTTCTTTTTTTGGTTGTTTTTGCTTTCACTCATTTCAATTCAGCCCCTGGGCATGGATGCCAAAAAGGCCCTACTGTCTGTTCCGGTTTGATTTAAACCAAACAGTTGCCAACTATTTTGATTTGCTAATCAGAGTCGGAGGGTCCGTGTTCCAAAAGATCCACAAGTCTACTAAAGAGAACCTGCCACACAGCCTGAAAGTCAATTTTAGGCTGTTTTTGACTTTTTTTCTAGGCCTGAAAAGTGACGCAAATACAGAACCTGTATTCTGTCTAATAGCCAGTAGGGGGCGACTCCACTGGCTGCAAAAAGAAGTCTGATTAGATGAAAGTCAATAGGAAAATGATCCTTGATTTATTACACCAGTAAACATTCTCTTAATGAGCTTATGGTCTTATTTTTAGGCTGTTTTTGACTTTTTTTCTAGGCCTGAAAAGTGAAACAAATGCAGAAGTGTTTTAAACCTGTATTCTGTGTAATAGCCAGTAGGGGGCGACTCCACTGGCTGCACAAAGAAGTCAGTTTGGATGAAAGTCAATAGGAAAATGATCCTTGATTTACCACATCAGTAAACGGTGAACTAAAGTTTCTGTCTCTGTTCAGCATCTTTCAGTCTGTCCTTACATCACATGCATGACTCCTCTTTCTCCACACAAACTTGGCTATCAGTCAGATTTTTCATTTTATTTTAATTAAAACAGTATAAAGCTGCCAGGAACCCAAAATACAAACAAAAGTCAGCAGCTGTCTATGGAAATGTACCATTTGTTTTACCATTTATACACAAAAAACAGCAGAAAAATAATAAATAATAAAACTTCAAAACAGTCTATTTGCATGTAAATTAAAAATAGTAATAGTTTTCATTGTAGAAAGAAAATTCACAATTTAAAAATGGTCTAGAAACATAAACAGCACACTGTGAAAACTCCTATGATTGAACTCTATATCATATATCATATATAAATAAAGTTATTAGTGTAAATAAAACATGTGTATTTTCAATAAATAGATGGACTCCAGAGGGTTAATCCAGCTCTGCACTCTTAACTGTTGACCTTACATAACTTTTGTAGCAGTGAGGTTTTTGCATGTATCATGATGCTAAAAATGACTCTAAAACCACAATTTACAGCTGATATTTAAAAACTTTTCTTCCCAGACGGCGTGCCCCCGGACCCCCCGAGGGGATCTGCATGTTTGTCACCTTTTTTTCTTCAGACCTGATCCCTGAACACTGAGTGACTCACACTGTGTGAGATCTACTCCAAGTAATCTAAAGACTTTCTTTTAACCCATTAATGCCTAAAACGCCTGTAAAAAATGCCTGTAAAACCTTTAGTCATTTTGTGTCTTTTTTGTTCATTTTGTTTATTTTTTTAGTCATTTTGTGTCTTTCTTTTGGTAATTTTGTGTCTTTTTTTGGTAATATTGTCTTTTTTGGTCATTTTGTGTCTTTTTTTAGTCATTTTGTGTCTTTTTTCAGTCATTTTGTGTCTTTCTTTTGGTAATTTTGTGTCTTTTTTTGGTAATATTGTCTTTTTTGGTCATTTTGTGTCCTTTTCGGTCATTTAGTGTTCTTTTTTTGTTAATTTTGTTTCTTTTTTTAGTCATTTTGTCTTTTTTGGTCATTTTGTGTCTTTTTTTGTCAATTTGTGTCATTTTTTTGTTCACTTTGTGTCTTTTTTGGTGATGATTTCAAAGTTCTGGAAAAGTCCCATGTTGCATTGCGACACTCCCACATGTATTCTGATGCATTTCATTGGCCAAGAGACTGAAAATAGGTGGAAAAAAACTACAAATACTACAAAACGACGTATCCTCTTTCCCGGCTTTAATGGTAGAATAACGAAACAGCGCCCCAACAGGTTTTAATGGTAGAAATGCAGTAATGTTTTCCCGCCTTAAATGGGTTAAAGACTTTTTTTAAAGACCGCCTCTCCTCCATCTTCCTCCTGTACTCCCTGCCAGCCTCCTTCCCTCTTGGTTTTATTTATTTCCCTCCTGCTTTTTCTCCTCCGCCGACAGCTGCCTGCCCATCTTTTCCTCCCTTTTCTTCCCCGTTTCTTTCTTTCTCTTTCTGTCAGTTTGTCTTTCATTTCGTGCCCCCAGAGTGAGAGGATTCCTGCAGAGGAGTGGCATTTAGAGAATCTCGCTCTCCTATTGCTGTCTCTCCACTGGGGTTAGAGAAAATCAATCCCACTAATTAGATCTGTGCATCACTGTTATTTTGTCTCTACATGTGTGTGTGTGTGTGTGTGTGTGTGTGTGTGTGTGTGTGTTCTGCATGTCCTGTAATCTATATTTAATGTTAGGAAGCAGAGCTTTAAAGAGCGCCACAGCTGGCCTGTTTGCTAATTAATGACATTTTCCCCTTTAATTACCATTCAGTGGAAGCCTACTAGCTCTACTCTTCTCTCTCTTTGTCTTTGCTTTGTTTTTTATTTCATTCTCCATCTTTTTTCCCTCTTTTTCCTGTTGTCTTCCTCTCTTCTATACTCATAATTTCTCTCTTTAATCATCTTTTCTGACTTTTTCTGCTTTCCATCTTTTTTTCCTGTTGTTTTCGTCTCTTCTATACTCATAATTTCTCTCTTTAATCATCTTTTCTGACTTTTTCTCCCGCTTCCATCTTTTTTTCTGTCTTTTCTGTTGTCTTTGTCTCTTCTTTACTCATAATTTCTCTCTTTAATCATCTTTTCTGACTTTTTCTACTGCTTTCCATCTTTTTTTCCTCTTTTTCCTGTTGTTTTCGTCTCTTCTATACTCATAATTTCTCTCTTCAATCATCTTTTCTGACTTTTTCTACTGACTACGTAGCTTGCTAAGCTAAGTATTTTGCCAACTTCTAGGCTAATTATTTCGCTAAGTAGCTTGCTAAGCTAACTTCTTGGCTAAGTATTGAGGTAAGTAGCTTGCTAAGCTAACTTCTTAGCTAAGTATTTAGCTAAGTAGCTTGCTAAGCTAACTTCTTGGCTAAGTATTTAGCTAAGTAGCTTGTTAAGCTAACTTCCTGGCTAAGTATTAAGCTAAGTAGCTTGTTAAGCTAACTTCTTGGCTAAGTATTTCGCTAAGTAGCTTGCTAAGCTAACTTCTTGGCTAAGTATTTAGCTAAGTAGCTTGCTAAGCTAACGACTTAAAACATATATTCATATATGAACATATGAAGGTAAAATTCAAATATAATAAAACTATACATAAAAAATGACCATAATACATGTTTATTTATAGGAACAGTATTTTTTTTACTACATTTTTTTTTTACAAAATACCATGCCTGCCTCGTCCCATCCTACTTCTTTTACACTTGAATAAATATTTTTGTACTATATTATATATAAGTAGCATTTTGTTTTGCCCGTTTCCTGTAGATTTAGCTGATCTGTTAGGATGGAAACCTGACGAGACGATGTGAGGCACAGTTGTTACTTTGAGCTACATACAAATGTCGCCATAATTTAAGGTTAAGAAAACCAACAGCGTCCTCTCCCCCACTTGTCATTTCTTAACATTCCCTCTCCATCTCCGTCTCTCTTTCTCTTAGCGGCTCAGATCTCAGATCGGCTGTTTGTCTCCCCGGGGAGAGAGAGCGAGAGCTGAGTCTCCATCTGCCTCTCAGCCTCGTCATGCCTCCACCCTGCACCCCGTCCTCCTCTTCCTCACCCTCCTCACCCTCTCTCTCTCTCTCTCTCTCTCTCTCCGGGATCTTGGTCCGTCACCACCTGTCAGATGCCCGTCTCTCTCCCTCAGACCAGCTCTGTCTCTGTCCAACTGTCAAATGGGATTTTGAGTGAACTTGAAATGTCTGAAAAGACCGAGAACAAGGTGCACTGACAGAAACAACAACCTTACGTTATTTTCTCAGGCAAATCACATTAACCCTCTGTAGTGTCCAAAAGCACCAAATCCAGACTTCTTCATGACATCCAGACTAGAAAACAAAGCAGCGTGGAGCCCTACTGTAAATTCACCTCTAAAGTTCTGGCTGTAAACTCCATGAGGACTAAAAGACTAAAAAAGACACAAAATGACCAAAAAAAAGACACAAAATGACCAACAAAAAGACACAACATGACAAAAAAGACACAAAATGACCAAAAAAGATACAAAACGACAAAAAAGACACAAAATGACCAAAAAAGACACTAAATTACCAATAAAGACACAAAAAATACACAAAATGACCAAAAAAAGACACAAAATAACTAAAAAAGAAAGAAAAAAAGACACAATTAAAATAGAGTCCCACTAGAATAAAAACCAGAGTTGATGACAGGATCACACACAATCACAAGATCACATTTATGTTGGTTTTTCTTTGTTTCTTTTTGGTTCCAAATGTTTTAATCCAGTAACTCAGAATAAAAAATCAGTTATTATAAAGTCATATAGGTGAGGTAGTGCTGAAAAAAATGTACCAACATGGCATTTATGAGTGTTGTATACAGGCAGGATGAAAAGGATTCAGAAATGGACAAATAGCCCATAAAGACTCCATGGAGTTAATGACATTTCCTCTGAGACGTTTCTTCAGTTTGTAATGTGATCTAAACATAGTGATGTAAGTCTGAGTCCTGGTCCCCATGTGGTCGTCTCCACCATTCATCTTTTTCAATCTCCTCCGACATGGCGGAAATTGCAAAGGTGAGGAGTTCCTCTGGCTCTAACAGGTGAACTATATTTAACTTCAATAGAAGAGTCAGTAAATCTGTCCCTTCATGTACTCATATACTTTTATGACTTCCAGGAGCAAATAGGTGAAGATGGCTGCTATCATTATTATATGGTCAGTGGGATAAAATGAGTCCAGTCTGACTCTGGGACAACTTAACGCTCTGAAGCCCACAACCTGCAACAAGCAGGTTTAAAAGACATGTTTTCTTCATTCAGTATTCCAGGTTTTCCTCAATTAGTTTGTTTTTGATCATCATACATCCTAATTTTATGTTTTCCTTTTTTTTTTTTTTTTTTAATAAAATCCTTTTTTGTGTCACTACTCTTCTAATGCACAACATGGGTCAAAAATGACCCATATCCATTTTTTAGCTAAGTAGCTTGTAGCTTGCTAAGCTAACTACTTAGCTAACTTCTTGGCTAATTATTTCGCTAAGTAGCATGCTAAGCTAACTTCTTGGCTAAGTATTGAGGTAAGTAGCTTGCTAAGCTAACTTCTTGGCTAAGTATTTAGCTAAGTAGCTTGCTAAGCTAACGACTTAGAACATATATTCATATATGAACATATGAAGGTAAAATTCAAATATAATAAAACTATACATAAAAATTACCATAATACATGTTTATTTATAGGAACAGTCTTTAAAAGGTTTAAAAGACATGTTTTCTTTCAACTTGGGCTCAACTCTCTCGGTTGCTTCTGCACAGACTCTGGCTCTAAATGATGTCATCAGCACATGATGGCGGCACCCAAATCCGTGAAATTTTGGTTTCATTTTTGATCAATAGGTTAAAACGGCGATTTACAGTCTATGATCTTTAATTGAGACTTGACTAAGAACTTCATAACCAAGACTTGTTGCAAAACAATGACTTTGGTCATCCTCCGACAAGAACTACTCGGTTTTCCTTCTGTTTTGTTGGTGTTTTAGTCGGGCAGGTTAGTCCCTGTGGACTTCTGAAAAAGCTTTTTTTTTTTTAGATTTGCAGATACTGCAAAACCCAGCATTTACCTTCAACTTTGGTGTTAAGTGGCCCTTTCTTTAAAGTCTCCATTCTGTTTCATTAAAATGGTCATTTTACTCTGTTTTTTGCCGAAAATATGCAATGATTAAGATGGAATAGTGGCATCAGAATGTGCAGGAGGCACCAAATTTAGGCTTGTAGGGCAAAAATTTTCCCCAGATTTATCTATTTAAGTTGCGGTTCCACTACTATTTTGTATACTGTTTTATTTAAAAATAAATGTAAAAATAAATGGCTTGAATCTGCTGTATTTATTAATGTTTTACAAAGGGTTTAACCTGAGCCAGGCCTTACCACAATGATAATCATATCACAGTCATGCAGGTGTACTATGATATTTTTTTTTATAACATACTGGTATCAGATCGATACTTGGTATTGGCGGATCGGAATCGGTATCGGGAGGGAAAAATGGTATCGAAAAATCTCTAAATTCAACTTCCGTTTTTCTTTTCATGGCAAAATAACATTGTTAAAGTGCATAAAACGGTATTTTTGAGGCATGGTGTGCAAAAGTTGTGTATCACAGTGAAGAATGAGGAGGAAAAATGATACATAAGCTACAAAAAAAGAGGTTTAACTGTCTTTTTAAGTCGCTCTCATACAGGATTTGAACTTGAGAAGCTTTACAGTTTTAAAGTTTCAGTCTGAAAGTCAAGTGAAGTTGTTGGTCATTCTTTGTTTTTATTCTATGGAGGATGAAATGCGCCTACAGATATTGTCTGGACCATTATAGAGATTTGACTCAGAGGCTTGAATTAGATGCATTTTGTGACTCATGCTAAAGTGTCAGTTGGGGATAAAGATAGGAATGAATGTTGCTTTTTTGCTGTTTTTGATCTCTAATGAGAATTAAAACCTCCGAGATCAAACTTCCCCAGTTGCAGCGGTGTCGGCTGCCCACATCTCGCCGTAACACCTCTGACACAATGCTTTGTCTCTTAGCAACGGGCACTTTGTCAGCCGTGTCAAAGTGAGAAAATAGCACGGTGCGAACAGCAGAAAACCTACAGATTAGTCTGAGATGCAGAGCACGCTGCTGGCGTTCCCACTTTTTAGCTCTGACTGTTGAGTGTTTGTTCCAGATGTCAGTGTGTGTTTCATTGAGGCAACAGTGGAAGTTCTCAGGCGCCAGACATCTTTTTTTATAGCTGTTAGTGAAGTTTCAGCAGGTCAGAGAGGTCACATGAAGTCTAAGGGTCTTTTGAGTGCATCTCATTTCTGCAGAAATGAAAAATTGCCATTGAGAACAGCAGAGTTTAGAAGATGTTTTTGAAGGCAACTTTTATTGTGGTGAACCTCAATAACTTTCTGCATTTCTGATCCTGATCAGATAGATGCATCTTTCTCTTTCTGTTTCTAGGCCACGTTACAACTGTCAATCTCTTTTCTGCTGCAAGCTTATCATGTCCTCATAACTATCAACAGAAGCTATGTTCAGGTACCAGATAGATAAATCTGAAAAATTGTGAGATCAGTAAAAGGAATTTGAGTCACGTATCTGGTGATTTTACGAAAATGCAAAAGAATTGCAGCTTACCTTTGAATTTTAAACCAATAACAGATTATATCAAGTCATTTTAAGTAAAAAAGCACAATTTGAAGCAAATCAACTCATGGTTTTCCCATCTACTATTGCATCTCAAACTCAAATTACCTGGGTACAGCTGGAGGCAGTATCAAAATGACCGAAAACCCCCATAAAATGACCAAAAAAAGACACAAAATGACCAAAAAAGACACAAAATGACAGACAAAACCCTAAATTGCTTTTTAAAAAAGAAAAAAAGACACATTATTAAAAAAGACAAAAAATTAGCAAAAAGACACAAAATTACAAAAAAGACACATTATTAAAAAAGACACAAAATGACCAAAAAAGACACAAAATTATTTTAAAAATACACAAAATTACCCCAAAAATACACAAAATTACTAAAAAAAGACACAACATTATTTTAAAAAGACACAAAATGACCAAAAAAGACACACAATTACAAAAAAAAGACACAAAATTACCCCAAAAAATAATTAAAGGGACCTTCCACACAAAGTGCCATTCATATAAAACTCTTGGCTAAGTAGTTAGCTTAGCAAGCTACTTAGCCAAGTAGTTAGTTATGTAATAATACAAAAACTTTTTTTCTTCATAAAGTATGAGAGGCAAAATGGAAATAATGATCTGTTGTTATCAAAAACAAGATATTTAAAGAATACTTTGAATATTCAATCATAAAATAAGTTGATATCAAAAGATAGGAAGGGAATGAATGAGGATAATTTTAGACCCATGTTGTGCATCAAAGGGTTAAGTCGGGCAGGCGGACTTCTAAAAAAGCTTTTTTTGGTAGAGTTGAACCTTTTTATGTAATAGCTTCATGGACAGTAACCGCAAAACCCAGCATTTACCTTCAACTTTGGTGTTAAGTGGCCCTTTCTTCACAGTCTCCATTCTGTTTCATTAAAATGATCATTCCACTCTGTTTTTTGCAGATTGCTTAAGACTGAAATATATAACCAGATCCCTGCTTTAGCGCTGTGTGCACACCACTAAATGGGTATTACAGGTGTGGTAAAAAGATCTTATTTTCCTTGTTTTTCATATTGCTGGTGGAGTTTCTTCTCCTCAGGCTGCAGCTCAGCTTCTAGGACACTTGAGCAGCCTTATTAGATTGGCCATTCGTCAACCTCTAGCAACTGAATCAGCCTTTCTCTCTCAGACATCAGGGCCTCTCGAGTGCAGGGACTCTGAGAATACACGGATTGAAACGCACCAGTTAGCCTAATTCTGTCCCTCTCTCCCCCTCCTGCAGATGTCCCGCCGCTGCCAGTCGCCTGAATCAAATCTCACCCTCCAGTCATTCATTCATTCATTCAGGGTTGTGGGATGTGGGCTGTCTGTGCCACGTCTCCTGCACTGGCTGTTCCTCCTGCCTTTTATTTACGCTGCGTCTGTGAATATTCACTTGTATCCCACAGCAGCAGATGACATATCACATCCCTCTCAAAGCTTTTGTCAGGCAGCTAAATCCCGTCCCCATCGCTTTGGCGGGGCCAACAGCCGAATGGGAAACCTTAACTCACTGCTGCAAAGCCCCGGCAGACAGCGGCGGCCGGGCCCCGCTGCCTCCGATCAATTCCACTTCCTGTGAATATCAGTAAATCAAGCGGCAGCAAGATCCCTCCCCTGGTCCGTTGACGCAGACTAATTCTGCAGGTTTCCCCCGATAGTGATCTCGCTAAGACCCCCGGTGAATGGTGGAGAGAGACAGAGAGAGAGAACTGTATAAAAAGCAAGCCAACAGGTCTACGGAGCAGGGATTAGTGGGTAAAGTGGATTAGGAAGAGGTATTCTGATATTCCGCCCAGGCTGCAGAGAAGGTCTTTAGAAAACCAGAGAAACATCTGCTGGAGCTTAGTGAGGCAATGAAAACACAAAAAAAAAAACCCAGAATGGCTAGAAGACACACGCGTTAACACACTGAGAGATTTAAAACAACGACGCCGTGGCACGAGAACGAGGCAACAAAACCTTCACACTTTTATATATATAAATGTTCATACAGCAGCACCCTGGGGTGCTTGTGTTCTTGGCTCTGTGTTTGTGCATCTGTGTGAGTGTATTTTTATAGATGGCGCCTGTGTGCGTGTGTGTGTGTGTGTGTGTGAGAGTGAGAGTGAGAGCGATTGCAACAGCTCGACAGGTCCTGGCAAATTAGAGCTCATATCCTGATTGAAGCCTTTGTATTTTGAAAGCCACGGGACACGCCGTCTCGATTGCTCTTCTTTTTTACCTCTGTCTCGTGTTGTTTGTTCCTCCACCTTTTTATTTACAGCTCCATCGCGGCGCTGACATAATGAGGACATGAGTTCCAAATGAGATGAAATGAGGTAAAACAAGGCTCCTGTCAGCATCGTTTTCTGGACAGCTTCTAAAAACAGCCGGCGCTTCGCCGCTTCCTTAACTGGGCCATTAAGTTAGAAGGAAGCCTTCAAAGTCCTGCTTTGACTGAGCAAACAGTCCAACAGGACGCTAATGTGCAGCTGAGTGTGATGTCGCTTTGATGGGACGACGGGCAGAAAGCAGCGCGGCACGGCTCAGTGCAGACAGGAAGCAGAGATGGGAAGTCAGAGAAATTTAGCATCAGAAAGAATTGGGTGACAGGACTTCACAGTACTATTTTTACTTCTGCTCAAATAGAGGATTGGAGCTATTTTAGCACCAGTGAACTATATTCTGCTCAATATCAATTTAATCTCTTTATAAAATACAGTAAATGATCTGGTTTTGAGCTGCTGCTGATAAGAATACATGTTATGATAAGACTGTTAATGTGGAGTAAATCAAATATAGCAGTAAAAAGTAGTAGTCACTATATCACTTTTCCATTTATTTTAAACACAACTGTAAATGACCTTTACTCCTCTTTGTGTTTTTGTATTATATAGCTTGTTTGTATATTTTATAGGTGTTTCACAAAGTAAGTAGTAAATACTCCAATCACTTTATCAGTTTAACATTTATTTTAAACACAACTGTAAATGATCTTTAGCAAGCTTCCTATATGTGTTTTTGTGTTATACAGCTTGTTATTTTATAGGTGTTTTACAATGTTGTGATGCTTTTATTTTGAAAAGGTGCCGTCCAGTGTGAAACGGGTGCTTTAATTTTGAAAGGTAGTGACAGGAAATAACAGGTGGAAGGTTAAATGAAAAACGAACGGTAAATAATATCGAGTCATAATTCATATAAAGTTGATATAAAGTATGAAAAAGGCTTCTAAAGTGGCGGCGGACAGGAAACAAGGTTTGTTAAAGTTTATTTTCTTCTGTCATATATATTAGTGGCTATATTTGTTGTCTTAACTATAGTGAAAGTGCTTGTTAGCTCAAGTGCTAATGCTAATGTTTGTTATTGCTCTTACGTGGATTCACAAGGTGACCAAAGAATGTCTTAGTTTTATTTTTTATTTTTTTATTTTAAATAAATCTTGTGAACTAGTTTTGAGCTGCTGCTGATAAGAATACATGTTATGATAAGACTGTTAATGTGGAGTAAATCAAATATAGCAGTAAAAAGTAGTAAATACTCCAATCACTAGGCCTATATCACTTTTCCATTTATTTTAAATAACTGTAAACTGTAAATTAACTGTAAATTACCTTTAGCAAGCTTCCTATTGGTGTTTTTGTGTTATATAGCTTGTTTGTATATTATAGGTGTTTTACAATGTTGTGATGCTTTTATTTTGAAAAGGTGCCGTCCAGTGTGAAACGGGTGCTTTTATTTTGAAAGGTAGTGACAGGAAATGACAGGTGGAACGTTTAAATGACAAACGAACGGTTAATGATAACGAGTCATAATTCATGTAAAGTTGATATAAAGTATGAAAAAGGCTTCTATAGTGGCGGCTGACAGGAAATAAGGTTTGCTAAAGTTTATTTTCTTCTGTCATATATATTAGTGGCTATATTTGTTGTCTTAACTATAGCAAAAGTGCTTGTTAGCTCAAGTGCTAATGCTAATGTTTGTTATTGCTCTTACTGTGGATTCACAAGGGGACCAAAGAATGTCTTAGTTTTATTTTCATGGAGCGATTTTAAATAAATCTTGTGAACTAGTTTTGAGCTGCTGCTGATAAGAATACATGTTATGATAAGAATCAAATATAGCAGTAAAAAGTAGGAAATACTCCAATCACTGTCACTTTTCCATTTATTTTAAACACAACCGTAAATGACCTTTAGCAAGCTTCCTATTGGTGTTTTTGTATTATATAGCTTTTTTGTATATTTTATAGGTGTTTTACAATATTGTGATGATTTTATTTTGAAAAGGTACCGTCCAGTGAGAAACGGGTGCTTTTATTTTGAAAGGCAGTGACAGGAAATAACAGGTGGAACGGTTAAATGAAAAACGAACGGTAAATAATAACGAGTCATAATTAATATAAAGTTGATATAAAGTATGAAAAAGGCTTCTATAGTGGCGGCTGACAGGAAACAAGGTTTGTTAAAGTTTATTTTCTTCTGTTATATATGTTAGTGGCTATATTTGTTGTCTTAACTATAGTAAAAGTGCTTGTTAGCTCAAGTGCTAATGCTAATGTTTGTTAGCTCTTACGGTGGATTCACAAGGTGACCAAAGAATGTCTTAGTTTTATTTTCATGGAGCTACGATTTTAAATAAATTAATAAATGCTACTAAACATACATTCAAACCACAAAAACAATATAGAGCATGTATGTTATGCAGTAAACCAGTAATTTATTACCTTTATGCAAAAAGCAATACGTGTTTTTGACAAGGTACCGAGGTAACTCATATACCTAAATCGCCTTCAAAATAAAAGCACTGCGGTTGTATTGATTTCTAACCCGACGAAGTTTTTATATTCTATATATTTGCAATAAATTAATTTCATCATTCAGTATTGCAGGTTTTCCTCAAAGAGCTTGTAGTGAAAAAGTGCATTAAAGTTCACAGTCTTGGCTGATGTCTGCAGGCACAATCAGTGATATAAAGTCAGGATTTTGCAAAGAAATCAGCAAATAAAACCAGACATTTTTTGATTTAATATGCTTAATGAGTGATCAGTTGTTTCAAAAAAGTTTATTCTCGCCCTTGGTGACTGAAACCTCTAAACTCAGGTCATGAAATATGAATGAAAGCTTCTGAAATGATCCTGTGGTGAGACTGTTTTCTCAACTGTTGTGTCCAAGGTCAACAATTAACTTTGAACCTCACTTCTTAATTGCTTTTAATTATTTAATTAGCAAAAATAATTAGATCTAAGATGGCATTCAGAGAGCGCAGACAGTCGGTCAAGGCCAACGGTGCATTCACAGGCACCTCGAATGGTCCCGAGATTCCAGAGTTGGGAAATTGTTCTTCCAACTTCTTTTTGTTCATGAGCTTTAAGTCGTAATGTGGAAACAACACGGACATTACAAGATTTTATTGCTACTTTTTTCACTATTTGTGTGACAGTGAAGAGCATAAAAACAGACCAGGTGAGCCTTGAAATATGTTCAGGAAGTCTTTTAATTACTCCCAAACAACCTAAACGCAACAAATACCCTATATCGCAATGTTTTGTGATCAATTTTTTATTGTTTTTTCCATTTAGTTTAAAACAAACAAACAAGCAGGTGTGGCAAGCATCAACTGGGCAATAAAAGCAACAGCAACAAAGACGATAAAATGGTAGTGTAGCATAACAAACAAAAAATAAATAAATAAATAAATAAATAACAACGGCAATGACGTGTCTTTAGTGGAGCTAATGTTTGAGTTTATAGCTGGTAGGTGCATCATTGGGTGGATTTAAGCCGTGATTTTATTTTAGATTTAAAACCAACGATTGTGCTGAAGTCTCATTTGGTACTGAGTTCCAATAGTTAGTGGCTCTTGTAGAAAAAGCTGATCTGCCAAACTCAGTACATCTGCGTTGTACTGCACAGTGACTTGGTTTAACCCATTAAGGCCTAAAACGCCTGGAAAAACATGCCTGTAAAACCTCTGGGTGATTTTGAAAGAACCCCCTAAAACCTGAAGTTTTTCTGAAAAATTCAACAGAAGATTTTTCAGCCTCTGTAGCAGATAGAAATGAAATTCAAAAAGTATTTGAGAGCTTATACCCGTGGCTTTCATGGGAAGTTGTGTTTATTTGTCCAAACCTTCAATAAAGTTTTTAAAAAAATCAACAAACTCAGCAAATGTTGCATTTGTCTGAATAAAAAATCCTATGCATAATACTATTACATGCCCATCAGCAAGATGCAAACATGATATGACCACTGGAAGAAATAGACATAGTTCTCATTAGCCTACTGTAATAAAAAAAAAAAAAAATCATAATAATAATGATAATAATAATACATTTTATATATTGCACTTTTCGGGGTACTCAACGACGCATAAAGTCATATAAGACATAAACAGTCATGATTTCTTATATCATCATCACAATCAATTATTATTATTAATAATATTAATATATTATTAATACAATTATTATTATCTCCAGATGGCCACAAATCTGTCTGTTCTTCGGTGAAAATATGTCGTCCAGAAACATATTCCTCATCCATAAATGCCGGTCGATTGGTTCCGAGGGTTCAAAGTCCGAATCAGCAATAAAATCATCGGCGCTGTTTTCATCAGATCTCTTCCGTCACTTCCTGCTGAGCTCCTCCGCTATAGTCGTCTTCCGTCATGATTTAAAGTTCTGGAAAAGTCCGATGTTGCATTGCGACACTCCCGCATGTATTCTGATCATGATTCTGATGCATTTCATTGGCCAAGAGACCGAAAATAGGTGGAAAAAAATACAAATACTACAAAATGACATATCCGCTGTCCCGGCCTTAATGGTTCAATGGTAGAAATGCGGTAAAGCTTTCCCGGCGTCAGTGGGTTAAAGGCGCCTCACCGTGACCTTTCAGTACCACTATGTGTGTGTATATGTGTGTGTTTAGTGCAACAACCTTTTTAAATGTTTGTTTCAAGTGTGTTCACCGCCTCGTGTGTGTGTGTCTGTCGGCTTCTGTGCATGCATGGCTCCCTGTGATGCAGCCCTGAGTCCAGTCAGGGTGTAGTGTGTTAAATATTGATGGTGACCAGTCCCGGGGGAGGGCGGAGTAAAGGTTGTGGCTCTAACAGCAGGCTCCAGGGAGCTGCACTATATCGCTCACTTTCCTCCCCCCGGGGCCATATTTTACCTCTTTTTTTCTCCTCCCTGCCCTCTGCAGACTCACAGCAGCAGCAAATGCACCCTATATTTCTTCTTTTATTTTTTTATTTAAAGCCATGAGATATTCTCTGCCAAATCTGCAGGCTGCCACACAACTCTGTCCATTTATCTAACACAGTAGCAGCATGTTGTGTCGACACCAAAGGAAAGCCAAATAGACTGCCGAGGCTCTTCTGATGCACATTTTCTTCTCCGCTGGAGAACAAGGAGAGTGGTTTAAGGCGAGTGTGGGCAGACTTCTGATAGGAAGGTGGTTATTTTTACCAAGCAGTGATGCAAAGCACAGTCAAAAGGGCAACTCGCATGTTGTGTGTGTGTCACTCTCATATGGTAAGCATGTTCACAGGGCAGCTGCTTTGCAGTAAAAACACATGGAAGACAGGACTTTCCAATCACTGGCATATGGTGGGGAGGGGGAGGCACACACACACACACACATACACACACACACAGACCCCCAGTGAGGCTCGTTCCCATGCAAAGTTGAATTTTGTGAGTCATCGCTGATCGTTTCAGCGTTTCTGCAGAAAACACAGATTCACATAAGTGTTCTGTTAGAGCTGTTGTAAAATATGTCTTTTTTTAAAAACAATATTTTTTTTTAGTTTTCAAGTTTTGCAATAAAATTCGAACAAACAAAAGTAAATGATAAAATGCATAAAAAATACAGAGCAGAACCCGAACCTTCATACACACACACACACACACACACACACACACACACACAGCAGGTAGATTTGAACAAAATTATATATGTATACAGACACATGCATGCATTGCACACCTATGCATATCTAAACAGATTGCACTTTACCGAGTTGTGTGTGGAAGGTCCCTTTAATTACTTTTTGGTAATTTTGTGTCTTTTTAAATATTTTGTGTCTTTTTTTAATAATTTTGTGTCTTTTTTGGTAATTCTGTGTATTGTTTTGTCATTTTGTGTCTTTTTTGTCATTTGGTGTCTTATTTAAGTAATTTAGTTTTTTCTGTCATTTTGTGTCTTTTTTTGTTTGTAATTTTGTATCTTTTTTGGTCATTTTGTGTCTTTTTTAAAGTAATTTAGGTTTTTTCTGTCATTTTGTGTCTTTTTTTTGTCATTTTGACCCTTATTTTTGGTCATTTTGTGTATTTTTTAAGTAATTTAGGTTTTTTCTGTCATTTTGTGTCTTTTTTTATTAGTTTTCAAGTTTTACAATAAAATTCAAACAAACAAAAGTGAATGATAACATACATAAAGAATGCAGAGCAGAACCCAAACCTTCACACACACACACACACACCCATTCACATCAGGTAGATTTGCACAAAATTATATATGTATACATACAGGCACACATACATACACATGCATGCATTGCACATGTATGCATATATTCTTATAAACACACTCATATACATACTTATACATACATGTAAACATATAGGCTACACATAATAATAATAATAAAGATAATTTAAATGTTATGACCCTATTTTCCAGATGCTATAATATTCATATTTGGTTCCCACAATTGTACAAATTCCTTCAGCTTTCCTTAATGTAAGTGATTCTTTCCAATCAGATGCACTCTGCTAGTTTTTCTTTGTATGTTTAAAATCTTTGGGATAAATTCCCAGTATACAAAGTTTTGCGCAGAAGGGAATCCTGACTCTAAACACCTCGGACATACAATTCATAACCTCATTCCAGAGACTTTGTGTCTTTGAACATTCCCACAGACAGTAAATAAGAGTACCTTTATTCAAAAATAAGCCATATTTACCAAACAGGAATAATAATATCGTGATAAATAAATATGAAATAGTCATATGTAATGTGAGAGACAGTTGTGGGGTTGCTTGATTTTGTTACCAGGCCGCTGTCAATCAAATCTGACCAAATCACAAAAACCCACACAGTCCTGATGAGTGTTTTTAAGTGTTGCATTCTTAATACATAACACAATGGGATGCTTTTCTACAATGTTTACCTCTGATTGTTGCATATTTATTCATGAAGGTTTCACTTTGTTGGGGAATAATTGAGTTTTTAAGCTGAGTTTTTACTTTAAAACTGTTGATTTTGGCTCCACAATATCATGTTGGAAACCAGTTTTAGACTGAATCTGATCTCCAAACGTTTTTTTATAAGTCTTTTTACATTCTTCTCACTGTTGCCTTGTATTTCACTATAATATATAAATCTATATAAA